>NC_055959.1:35062773-35082773 GCF_018492685.1 Alosa sapidissima | reverse complement strand
TGCACACAGCGACAGCTTTGAGTATCGGTGACTGACAAGGCTACTGCCCAGAATGACTCTGTGACTCCCCTGAAGCTAAAAGCAGTGCTGCACCATTCCCATGGAGCCATAAAGTACACTACAGTGTGTGTGTGTGTAGTGTGTGTGTGTATATGTGTGTGTGTGTCTGTGTGTGTGTGTCTGTGTGTGTGTATATATGTGTGTGTGTGTGTGTGTGTGTGAAAAAGAGCGAGAGAGAGATAGACAGGTTGTGCAATGTAGTGCTAACCTTGTCAGCTATAATTAGTCCCTGTTTAAGACTGGATCCATAAGAGAGTCTGAGTCAGGACTAGGCCCTGCTATGTGGACATTGGTCAGGTTGTATGAACTCAATTCAGTGAAACTCAATTGCAAACTTTAGTTAACTAAAGATTTTGACAAAGCATTCACAGTAACACTTGATAAAAAGTTAAAAATGTTGTGATTGGTTGGCTTATATGACAGATTTTCAACAAGCTAGTCAACTGGTGTAGGTGTTTTTATTCCTCCAATTCCAGCAGGGGTGCTGGCGGAGCTGTTGACTGTGTGTGCTGTATCATCCAAAACAATATTCTTTATAGACCCCGTCTGCTTTTGCTTTTGGCGGTCATTTCTCCTTTCTAGTTCAAGGAACCATTTTCTGTATTTTCTGCCTTTAAAGTGGATCTTTGTGAATAAGGATGGTAAATAAAAGTCCTTTCAGATGTAAGGGAACATTTTAGAGTTCTAGGTGCCACCTTTTATTAAATGCCATCCTCTCCCCTGAGACAGAAAATGGCCAAATGTGCTCCTGAGGCTCTGCTCTCCTTCTTCCTGGTGCCAATGATGACGTCTGTCTGGCTTGGACTCAGGTAGCTGACACGCGCTTGCAGTCTGTGTGTGTGTGTGTGTGCTGCCAAGGTAGATGTGGAGCTGCCTGCCAGCAGTCTCAGATGATTCCCTGAACATCGGCAGCTTGGACTCAGCATCCATCAGACTGTGTGTGTGTGTGTGTGGCTAGAGGTGCAAAAACAGGCAACTGTGTAGAGTATAGTGTGTCTGTCTGTGTGTGTGTGTGTGTGTGTGTGTGTGTGACAACATGTATACAGAGATATTGTGTGTGTGTGTGTGTGTGTGTGTGTGTGTGTGTGTGTGTGTGTGTCTTTGTGAGGAGTAATTAGTCTTCCAGACCTGCAGGAGGTTAACCTAGTTGGGACTGAGAGAGGGCCAGTTGGGACTGAAAGAGGGTCTGGAAAGGTTTCCTTGACTTACGACTCACTTCCAGAAACGTAACCAGCAGTGAAATTAAACTTAAATTGGTGCATTAAACTCTTACCAAATCGTTTCAGAAGTGCAGCAATCAGATCTGTCTTGTAAACAAAGGTTTTAAATGCAGTTGTTTACTCAATTCAAAGAAAATACACGTCCAAATCTGTTTACAAAGACACATGCATACACAAGACATACACACATACACAAGACATACGCACATACACAAGACACACACACACACACACATACACAAGACATACACACATACACAAGACTTACACACATACACACATACACAAGACATACACACATACACAAGACATACACACATACACAGGACATACACACTTACACAAGACATGCACATATACACAAAACATGCACACATACACAAGACATGCACACATACACAGGACATACACACTTACACAACACATACACAGGACATACACACTTACACAAGACATGCACATATACACAAGACATGCACACTTACACAAGACATGCACACTTGCACAAGACATGCACACATACACAAGACATACACACATACACACTTACACAAGACATGCACACATACACAAGACATACACACATGCACACTTACACAAGACATGCACACCTACACAAGACATGCACATATACACAAGACATACACACATACACAAGACACACATACACAACACATACACACATACACAAGACCTACGCACATACACAAGACATACACACATACACAAGACCTACGCACATACACAAGACATGCACACATACACAAGACATACACACATACACAACACATACACACATACACAACACATACACACATACACGCATACACAAGACATACACACACACAAGACATACACACTTACACAAGATACACATACACAAGACATACACACACACACAAGACATACACACATACACAAGACATATACACAAGACATACGCATATACACAACACATACGCACATACACAGGACATACACACTTACACAAGGCATACACACATACACAACACATACACACATACACAAGACATACACACTTACACAAGACATACACAACACATACGCACATACACAAGACACACATACACAAGACATACACACATACACAAGGCATACACACATACACAACACATACACACATACACAAGACATACACACTTACACAAGACATACACAACACATACGCACATACACAAGACACACATACACAAGACATACACACATACACAAGACATACACACTTACACAGCAATCAACCTGGGACTGAGTGCAGGTGGGTGCACTGAGCAGCTGTTTGAGTGACAGGCCGCTACACCCTGTGTGTACAATGGAGAGACATCACCAGCCCTTCCTACCTACTGCTGTTAGACAATAAGCACCGCCCCAATAGAGCACAAGGCACTTCAGAACTACTAGAGCTGTTTTACTGATTGCACTAGTTTATACATTATACAAGGTCTACTAGGGCTGTTTTACTGATTGCACTATTCTATACATTATACATGGTCTACTAGGGCTGTTTTACTGATTGCACTATTCTATACATTATACAAGGTCTACTAGAGCTGTTTTAATGACTGCACTAGTTTTCATATACATTATGGAATGCCAATGTATCTATTCTTAGGAGCTGTGGTTTCCAATTAGAACAGGTTATGTATTAGCATTAGTGCAGGACTGGGATGATGAGATGTCTGTTGCTGTGATAAATGGCTGTACACAGTGCTTGTGCTGTTCCACCTGTGCTCAAACAGGTAACAGTGCAGACAGGCACGTGCAGAGAAGGGGGGCTACAGGGGCTCTAGCACCTGCCTTTTTGCCCCTTTGATGTCCAAGTGCCCTTTTGACAAGACCCGTTTTTTACTTTTTAAAATTTGTAATACTTCCGCTAGTTCCAACGTGAATATTCGCTAAAGTGTCTCATTAATAGTTTGTGAAATTAGAAATTTACAAAAATATCAATTTTCTGTGTTAGGCTAATTGAAATGCCTTGCGGCCACCAATGCGTGACGTCATACATTCAGTGAACTCTCAGAAGGTGCACGCAGGCACAGTGCTGCAGGAGACGTTTGGGAGCATGGTATATGGCAAGCCATTTTAACATTTACCCGCTAAGTTTGACTATCCGGAATTAACATTGTAGATATCAACAACGTCTTTCTGACTAGTCGCAATTACATTTTGGATAGTTGGAATTGTCATTCAAGATATCTGTAACGTAATTGTGACTAGTCCAAACGTCAGATAGAGATATCTGTAATTTAGTTTTGACTAGGCAAAACTGAATTACAGATATCTGTCATCACGTTATTAAAAACAACATTCAACTCGTCACACATCTTAAATGACAATTGCAGATATCTTAAATTCAGTTTTGACTAGGCAGAATGAAAGGTGAAGATATCTCAAACGTCATTATGACTAGTGCAAATTATTGTGCAAGACGTTGCTCTTTAGATCTGTAGCAGAGCCCGTCTACTTATTAGACATTCTCTGTCCGTAGGCTAATTTCCCCTCCCGAACATAATCGAAAAAGAAGTGGGTTTATTTCCTTATTTCTATGAATGGAAGAAGAAAAAGCAGTCATGGCTGTAATGTCTTGTTGACATCTAAAATAACTAAAACTCAGGGACACCGTGTGGTTTATTAGACTCTCACGTTATCAACTGGCTTGATCTCTGTTTCGTAGCCTACATAAATTAGTAGGCCTAGGCTACTAAATGCACCAGCACCATCTACAGGAAACTCCATTCATAATGGTGTTGGTTGTAATCGAAAAAATCAAAGCAACATTGAATCATCAATTCTTGCTGCCAGCTCCTGTCTTGCATAGGCTGCAGCATTAAAAAGACGATTAAATCCCTCTGGCTGCTCTGACATGGTGCTAATTAGTGCTAATTACAAAGTTAACAGTTAACAGGTGCTATGTGATTTGATGATTTGAACCACAACACGCTCTGCTCCCGCCTAAAGTGGGATGCGGGCCTAATTTGCATAGCAATACAGATATCTCTAACGTCATTTCGCCTAGTCAAAACTCTAATTCAAGATATCTATAATTACATTTTGACTATGCAGAATGAAAGTTATAGATATCTCCAATTTCAGATATCTCTAATCAAAACTCATTCAAGATATCTATAACTTGATAATAGATATCTACAATCAAATTATGACTATCCCTAACTCCAGTTTGAGATATCTACAATGTCATTTTGACTAGTCATTATTCCATTTACAGATATCTACAATGTCATTTCGCCTAGTCAAAACTTAATTCAAGATATCTGAAAAGGAACATGTAGATATCTTGAATTGAGGTGAATTAAAGATATCTTCAACTGGAGTTATGACTAGTCAGAATCAAAATATAGATATCTCTAACTGGAATTACAGATATCTACAATTCAAATGCAGATATCCGTAATTCACATAGTGGATATCTGCAACTGAATTGTAGATATCCGTAATGATAAACCCCATAGAAATGAATGGCAAATGTGGCGTCATTTGTCCTAGGAAGAATGTCTTTGTGGATATCTGAAATGACAATTATGGATAGGAAGAATTAAATTGCGGATATCTAAAATGTTCGTTTTGACTAGGCAAAACTGAATTACAGATATCTGCAATACATATCCAGTCTAGCGGGTAAATGTTAAAATGGCTTGCCATACACGGTAAGGTCACTTGGCAGTTAGCCTATCTGAACATGCAATAGTATTCAGCTTAGAGATTAAAATGTTAAAAAGTTGTTTCATGTTTAATGAAGTAGGCTATCAAAGCCGTTTTAACCATGTCATGGCCCATCCATTTCAATAACCTGGCAGCTTCGAAAATCTAAGGCTGAACGTTCATAACATATTCTGTTTAGGTGAGGTTAGTAGACCTAGTTCATAAAACAGAGTAGGCAAACCTTTTCTAAATCATCATAAGCCGACGACATAGGCTACTGTAGTTGTTTAACTAACCCAACTCCACACGTCGTTCTCTGTTTACAGTAGGTTTACATTACGCGTCATTTCACTCAGTGGCCACACGCACAGCACGTGAATCTGCAAGACACCAGCTTGCTAATGATGGTAGTTCACTGTGTGATAAACATTAAAATTATAGCCAGACTAGGCAATAACATATTTGCTGCCGCTAGGGTGCGTCTAGATTTCTAGGCTATTAAAATTAGCTTTGAATTTAATCAATAAGATGTAGCCTTATAGCCTATGATCTCTGTGTAGACAATAGCCTAATGAAAACTGAAAAGACCTATCTGTCTGTGCCCTGGCTACAGTAGGCCTACAGTACATGCACTCCTATTGAATTTTCAGAACCAAGGAGAGAAATGAGGAAAATGTGTTACAGCTCTGTCTGCTATTTACACCCATTCTTCTTGATACACAAATAATGAATAAATATGAAAATGTATAAAATGTTTATCAGTACATTAGACTACTTTGCAAATTGCTAAACCATATAATAGCCTGTCCCACCATCATCATTGAAATAGCATAATGCTAGAATTTAAATGCAAAAAAAAACACCATTAAAAAAAAAAACATCATTCAAATTGTGTGTATCTTTTCTAGCTTTCGTATGCATTATGTTCTATAAAACATGATATTATATTCTGCAGTGCAAAGATGCCCACTAAAGACAGGAAGTGAAAGCAGAGGGAGAAGGAGCTGCGGGAGGCAGCAAAAGGCAGTGTTTTATTTTGATATAATTTGCATGTAGCCTATGTATTCTCTATTGGGTTGTAATCAAAATTAAGTTTTAAATAAAGTTAACACGTTTTCTGAAAATTTTGTTCACTTGTGCCCTTTTTTTAAATTTGAGCCCCTGCCCCTTCAAAGGTCTCTGCACGCCCCTGAGTGCAGGGGAGCATGCCCAAGGTGTGTGTAGGAGTTGTGTCGTGTATCTACAAAAGGACTGGCAATATACAACGATATGTGTTCTTTTGATCTTCCTCTTTATTTGCTAACTGAGGTAACATGGATAGCTACAGCAGACACTAGAACTCATAACATTGAGTCAGAGTGGCGCGCTTACCTTTATGCAACGGCAGCCTCCAATAACACATGGGGTCAAGGGTCACGTAACAAATACACTGTTTACTTATTAGTGTATCTCCATACACTACAAGTTGCATGTTTTACTGATGATGTATGGTGTGTGGGTGTGTGTGTGTGTGTGTGGGGGGGGGGGGGGGGCACATTGGCACAGGCCTGGCATAGATATGGCATAGATATGACCCAGACGCCAGACCTACATGTCAAGGCTGGATCTGTGGTTATCTGAGTCGTTATGAAGTAGCGATCATCATATTCATTAATCATCATCTCTTTTCTCTCTCTCTCTCTAAAGATTCTTTTTTATTTTTCTTTCTCTCTCTCCTTTTCCTACTCTTCCTCTCTCTCCCACTCTCCATTTTTCATGCTTTCATCCTCTCTCTTTCTCTCTCTCCTTTTCCTACTCTTCCTCTCTCTCCCACTCTCCATTTTTCATGCTTTCATCCTCTCTCTTTCTCTCTCTCCTTTTCCTACTCTTCCTCTCTCTCCCACTTTCCATTTTTCATGCTTTCATCCTCTCTCTCTCTCTCTCTCTCTTCTTTTTCATTCTTTCCCCAACTTGCTTGGCCTCGCTATTTCACTTTCTCCCACTCTCTCTTTATTTCTCTCTCTCTCTTTCTCCCACTCTCTCTTTATTTCTCTCTCTCTCTCTTTCTCCCACTCTCTCTTTCCCACTCTCTCTTTTTCTCTCTTCGTCTTCCTCCTGACTCTGTCCTTAAGCACTCTCTCTCTCTTTCTCCTGACTCTGTTTTCAAGCACTCTCTCTCTCTTTCTCCTGACTCTGTTTTCAAGCACTCTCTCTCTCTTTCTCCTGACTCTGTTTTCAAGCACTCTCTCTCTCTCTCTCTCCTGACTCTGTCCTCAAGCAGGAGATCTGGAAGCAGCCGCTGGAACCAGACTGGGCACGCCCCCCCCCCTTCGTTAGTGAGGGTCAAGCGTAACCTCCCCAGCGCGGATCACAACCAAACCCCCTCAGGACAGGTCAGCAGCACAGACTTCTGTTAGGACTTTACTACAAAAGGTCAGCCTTACGTAAGCACCTCTTAAAATGCTACAGTGGGCACAGATGATCTCAGAGTCATAATTAACTCTCTTGCCCCACTCCAGACCTACACAACGGTTATTTCAACATGTCTGTACGTTAAGCGGTTAGAGTCGCATTCATTCTTGAAAAGGTAAAAAGAAAAGGTTATAAGAAGAAGAAGCCAGGAGATTTCAAGATAGTGGATTCAATCCACCATAATGAACTACTAATCTCAGAGTCATAAAAAACTACAGATCTACAGTGGGCACAGATTAACAAACTACACAGATAACAAACTACAGGTCAAGTGTTCTCTATAAAAAATTCCAGTTCCAAATTCTACTAGTAATTTAGTTTGTTAAACAAATATGCTCCAGTGGCCAACACAGCTGCTTCCCAATCTCAGGTGCTGTAGGGTTGTGGGCTGAAGCCCAATCCCAATCTCACCCAATATTTAAGAGGAATATAAAATCATCTTTTGGAAATTGATCTTAATGCCTTAAGTGAAAAATTAGGAAATATCTAACCTTTAAGGACACCAATTTTCTTAGTGAATGAATAATGTATCATAAATAAATAAATGTTCTTCCTTAAAATACAGGGGTCATAAGTATTCCCACCCCTATGTTAAATTCCCATAGAGACAGGCAGATTTTTATTTTTAAAGGCCAGTTATTTCATGGATCCAGAATACTGTGCATCCTGATAAAGTTACCTTGGCCTTTGGAATTAAAATAGCCCCACATCATCACATACCCTTCACCATACCTAGAGATTGGCATGGGTGTTATTTCAGTTAGCCTATTAGCTGGTTTGATGCTCATTGAGCTCAATGCAAATCATGTGCAATGTGCATCAATGCAAAACATGTGAACTTGAAGAAGTGAAAATTGAATGATGGAAGACAGTGACACCCTCAGTGTCATGTTTGCATGCATTTTTTGTGTTTCTCATGTCGTAGGCTACGGCCCGTTGGTTGGGGACCGCTGCACTAACAGTAATAATATACAAGAGAGGACTCTGCCCATCTTAGAGTTTGACTTTGAGTCTAAACACTAACAGTAGTAATATACACAAGACTTAACAATGCAGATAGAGAGTCATCAGCAGAAAGGGTCCCTGATGTATTTTCTGTGACTACTGTAACTACACAAACCAGAAGTAGGTCACTGTGTGTGATGAGTCTTTTTCTCTGATCCTTTTAGCGCGCACACACTGCGTCAGATTCCTCACATCTCTGGCATTTTCGCTACATGTTGCTTACATCCAACCAGCATGTAACTAATGAGAGCGATTATAGTACTGAGACCATTCCAGTGCAATTGAATGGTTTCCCCTGTGCCACTGAGATGATGAAGTACGCGTCCTTCATAATAAACGTCACGGGATGAGCGAACGATCCCCTCCCACTGGCGTCACCCGTGTTGACAGAGTCTCCAGGGCCATAGCTGGTGTGGTGCGGTGTCTGATTTGCGCGTCCTTACGGCCATATATGGAGTGCTTCAGTGGCCATAATGAACAAGCCCTGCTTCCCCACCTATTGAGCTTTAAAGGAACCATATGTAAGATTGTGGCCAAAACTGATACTGCAATCACTTTCAAATCACTGTAGAGCGGTGTATCCCCTCCCCCTCCCCCTGACTTGAGGTTGCCAACCCGGATGCCGAAACACTACTGACTTTGTGATTCGTACATAGGTGGAGGGTGGCGCATCAGGCCAAAACACAACATGACATGACAACACAACATCAACATCAGTTGAGGGCTGCAACTTCACTTTTTAAATGACAATATCCTGGCCGGACTGCTGTTGTCAATGATATAAGTGTTTGAAATGAACATGATTTCTTAATGTCTAATGACATATTAGGGCCATTTTATGATTCATTGAAATTCATTTCTTACATACGGTTCCTTTAAGAACAGTCTGTAATTCTGGTTACTAGTGGTTACCAGTGTTTGAGCTCAACGGCCGATGATATCACTCACCTCCCTGTGGTGTCCCTGGAGAGACGGACTGATTGGCTGGAAAGGAGTCTGGCTCAGTCTGAGTCATGTTGCGTGTTTCTCATCCCATGTAGATGACCTCTAGATGACCTCTAGATCACATGCTGAGGTGGAGTATTGTGATAACCACTTAGAGTGGGCTGCAGTGTGCTGTGCTGGGTCTGTACTAGATGAATGATATGTGTCATATTATATAAACAGTCACTAATCAAACAATAAACAATCTTCTAAGCAAACATAAACACAAACACATAAACAACCCCCTGGGTGGTCTCACTGACCGCCCCAGCCAACTTTATCGTTCATCCTGACAGCTGTGAAGGCATGCCCATTGCCCAGGCGATGCTGTTGCTAGGAGGTCAACGCCGCTCTTGACCTTTGTGTAGTAGCACATGTGCAACAGAGTGGACACTTCTCAGGGTTCACACAGCGATGCCATCACAGATGAACCTCCAGAATCAGTCAGTCAAAAATATTGATTATTGCTATTTATTGTCCAGAGAAGTTGTTGCCTGCTATTTTAAAAGTTTCCAGGTTAAGGGAATAATCCTGCTAGGTGCAATGCCTTTACCTGGACTCTCTGGAAGGCAGGAGTCAGATTGAAATAATCAGTTTGTGGATTATACATGATCTGTGCAGAAGTAGGCACTTTCTGAAGTAAAATCAATTGTAAAGTCAAAAAGTATAGTCCATTGATTTTCTTTTCTTGTTTTGCTTTTGTATTATATTCTGCTATAATGAGCATTGTGTGCATTGTAAATTAGATTTTTTCGGTACCTTGAACTACTAAAAGTTGTGTTAGTTAATCTCACTAGATGTCTCCCAGGGGTTGGTGTAGCTGTGCTTGAGTTCATCTTGCAGTGAGAAGTGAGTGATCACTTGCAAAGTGGGGTGTTTTCAAAGCAGCCTCCAGACCCATCGGCTGCCTGTGGTTCCCCCTGGGCTGGGAAACCGACGAAAAGGTCATCAAGAAAAATGGAATCTAACGACGAAAACAGAGGGCCACTTTGTTGTTTGTCAAAGCTGATTCCTTTATTAAGATTAATTCATCCTTGTTATTTGTTACTGTGCCGATGAAGAAGTTGCTGAGAATATTAGTGATTTTCTCTCTCCCACATATTCTTCTCTCTCTCTCTCCTACTTTCTCTCTCTGTCTCTCTCCTGCTTTCTCTCTCTCTTTCCTGCTCTCTCTGTCTCTATCTCTTTGTCTCTCTCTCTCCTGCTCTCTCTCTCTCTCATTAAGATTGATTAATCCTTGTTATTCGTAACTACCTTGCCAATGAAGAAATGGCTGAGAATGTTAGTGATTTTCTCAAACTCCCACACACTCTTCTCTCACTCTCTCTCCTTGCTCTCTCTGTCTCTATCTCTTATGCGCTCTCTCTCTCTCTCTCTCTCTCTCTCTCTCTCTCTCCTACTCTGAGCCTCAAAGGTGACTGGTGTGTCTAGACTTCTTCTCCACAGCCCTACGTGATCACAAATGTTCTTTTATGTGATCACAGATGTTTCTCTAATGAAGGATTCTCTTTCAGAGGTTGTCGTCTTTGTGAATGAAATCACTCGTGAGACTAGAAAGGGAAAAACATTCCTTCAACTCCCCCCTTGTTTGAATTTGATCTGCCTCTTCCCAGCCATTTATTAAAAGGTTCAATATTAATGGACTCACAGTCCCACACGATTCAGAATACACACAGAAATACACACACACACACACACACACACACACACACACTCGTTCTTCCACTCACTCACTCTATCTAACATGCGCACACACACACACACACACACACACACACGCACACACACACACACACACACACACACAGGTATCTGATCCGAGCTGCTTGGGAGTGGGATGGAGGAGAGTATAAGGTGGCAGGTGGAGCACACACACACACACACACACACACACAGGTATCTGATCTGAGCAGGCGGTGCGCCTGATGACAGATCTGCCTCCTCACACGCCTGCTGCCTGCCCAGTTCTCACCACTGCACTCCATCTCAGACATACACACACACACACACACGTAATGTATGCACACAGACATACACACCCACTGATACACACACACACACACATATTGACACTCACCCAAGCATATTAACATGCACACAGGTGCACACAGACACACTTTGCACACACTAACAGACACACAATTATGTGCACAGCCCCCCCCCCCCCCCCCCCCCCCCCCCAAACACACGCACATGTATGCACATACACACACAGTCCTCAGGTATAGCCTTGCTGTGCAGGTAACATGTATAAGTAGCAATCAGAACAACTGTACTGTGCAACCACGTACATAGCCTATATCTTTATAGACCCTTTCAACAATAAAAACAAAAACAATGCATGAACATTCTATTTGGTTCCCAATCTACTTCCTCTGCATTAAGATAACATATGGAATGTTAAAACGGAAGCCTTGTGGGGCCAACTATGATGCTGATAATGGAACTCTCTTGAAAGGGTCAGTACTGAGAGCAGCCTGCATGGATGAACATCAGCGCCAGTCAGAGCTGTGACCCATGTGTCCATTCTGGCTCACTCACCGCATGTACACAAGACTAAGAGCCTCTGACCATCACTTCACCCACAAGACTTAGAGCCTCTGACCATCACTTCACACACAAGACTAAGAGCCTCTGACCATCACTTCACACACAAGACTTAGAGCCTCTGACCATCACTTCATACACAGTATCTGCTTACCCACATCGGTCTCCGCACACGTGCAGGTGTGGCCTGTTTCTGACCCCTGGCCTGACCCATAGCCCACTTATGAAGCCTCGACGGCCTAAATCAATGGCAGAGTCACTGTTTTCACTTGGAGGTTTTATGTGTTTTCCTGCACACGCTCAGTAGCTGTCCCTCCCGTTGTCTGTGGGGCTGAATTTTGTTTTAACAGCATGAGATTGTTCACACAATCACAATCAGTTACACAATGGTGTAAATGTACCCTCTTGTACACACACCAACATACACACACACTCTCACACACACACACACACACAGACAGATGGACACACACACACACACACACACACACACACACATTCAGGAACAAACTTGAAGCACACACACCAACATACACACACACTCTCACACACACACACACACACACACGCAGACAGATGGACACACACACACACACACACACACACACACACACATTCAGGAACAAACTTGAAGCACACACATCACAGCTGATGTCAGCCTCTGTGGCCCCGACCTTTTACGTCCCCATGCTGTGAGTCTGCTGTTAGAGGCGGGGGTGGGGTGGTGGGGGGGGTGGTGCACAAGACCTGCGGCTCTTTGAGAGAAGAGTGGCACCTACTACACACGGTATTCCTGATTCCTGAGTAGAGTGTGTGTGACACACACTGCGCTGCTCTGGTACTTGCGTCAGGTGGAGAATGTTCATACAGAATATGAGACGTGGGCAGCTCGGAATCCAACCCCAAATCAGTCCAAGGCATACTTTATCTATTCCCTTCATTAGATTAGACTAGATTAGATTAGATTCAACTTTATTGTCATTGTGCACAGTACAAGTACAAAGACAACGAGATGCAGTTGGACAACGAAATGCAGTTCATCAGAAATTCAGCAGGTGCATGTATGTGTTGCCCGAGAGTGGAAGCCAGTGCAGATGGACAAATCCACTTTAAATGATTGATGGCCCGGTGTGCTCGAAGAAACGGTTGTTTAGCTACTTGCTGTGTTATCTATATGACTTTGTCAGGTACTCTTGTTTAAAGTGCATAATGCAGTGGCTTTATCTCTATCAGCCATCGCAGATCCACCAGATGTCTAAACTGATAGTGTACAGGGCTGAGAACCCTATAAAACTCCATTTTATGGCATAGCCACTGTTCCTGATTAATATGACACTGGAAGAGCTCAAGAGTGTACTTCAGCAGTGATTTAACTGCAACTAGGAACACCCTCCGTGATTGAGCACTTATAGGATGGTGAGGTGTTGAGCTACTGCATCTAGAGCGGCAAGAACATTCTAGAATGTGTAGACAGAAGATGCGATAAGCAATTTGCAATTATACCAACAACGTCTAATTTACAACACACTGCGTCAGCCCCGGTCGGATCCCTTTTGGAGAACGTCGTGGGGGCATGGAAAGCTGCCCTGCGCAGAATGCCTCGGGATCAGAATAAACGACCTCTGACGGGCGGCAGCTGCACTGGCTTCTCCCGGCCTATTAGTCGTCCACACACATGCTGTTAATTCAGCCGAGCCGAGCGCCATTACAGCGCGGGCTCAACCGCTTCGCTGCCTCTCATATTAATTTCCGTTTGCCATGGGTCAATGTGCCTATACGCGCGCGGCCACTCTGCGGAATGAGTACTCTACTCCTCGCGGCTCGCCCAGCGATTTGTAATAACTGATATTCTAAAGATGTATGCAGCAGCCCCGGGGAGAGAGAGAGAGAGAGAGAGAGAGAGAGAGAGAGAGAGAACGTTGATTAACATTGCAAGGCATAATGCACAGCATGTATTCATCGATTAAGCCAATTGGATAAAGAAATAAGAACATTTAGATAAATAAGGAAGGTTAAGTGTTCAAAGGAAGCGAGGGTTTTTTTTCTGATGTTTTGAATATTTTACAATTAAAACAATTTTACCTTATGTTCAGTGACATTCCGATATAGCAGCCTACCTTTTCATACTAAAGAAAATTGTTTAATGTTATATCAGAATGTTTAATGTTATTTCAGATTTTGAAAAGGTTTTCGGATTGTGTGCCGCATTAAGTCAAAGGACATTAATTAAACTCAATACAGAGCGTCAGAAAACAAATACGCAATTCTATTAGCCGTATTTCACTTTATATTATTACACTGTAAGAAAAACTGCAGCAACCACTTGTTACCAGATTCCATCGGCTGGCGCGCTTTCCCTTCTGATCTGCTTCGCCCATTCACCAGCAATCTCCGCACTAACCAGCAATCTCCGCACTAACCAGCAATCTCACCGAAACCAACAAAATAGATCACACTGACAAGAACCTACAATACAGCCATGCCAATTATGTTATGCTGATCCTACAATAATAATCGCCTCTCATAAAGGAATACAGATGTTCATAACTAGGAATATGAATGATGTACGGATTTAGTGTCTCCCCTTTACTTTTTGCAGTGATATTTTATTATGCAAACATTGTGGGGCTGAAGGAGTGAAATCTGATGGACGTCGTGTTTGGAATGACTGCGTAATGGGCAAGACGAGTGAGAATGATAATGGGAGAATGATATCTGATGCCAACAGTCGCTCGTCTGCGCGCAACATCGCGCAAGGTCCGCGCTCTGTAGACAGCTGTAATAATAGACGCCTTGCGCTACAGCATCACGACGCGTTCGTTCAGGCGAGAAGACGGGAACTGTCCACAGACCCGCGGTGCTGAAACTCCTCCTGTGCGCTTAATACACTCAAACAAACAATTAAGGGACATTTCTGTCTTATATTCAGTCGCAAGAAATATCCTTTAATTGTAAGATTAAGAATATTATAATTTTTGTCTCCAAGTTTGGTCTCCTCGATGTTTGTGACAAAAAAGTGTCGATGAAGGTCTTCTGATAGCTGGGGTCCTTTTTCTCTTTGTATAATAGTGTAGCAGTCGACTCTGACAGTGAAATATTCTGATTCACTATAATGTTTTTTAGCACTGACAGTCAGCCACGTTATGTTTCTTGCCTATGTACAATACATTATCACTGCAGTGAAATGATCCGAGACCAACAAGAAACTGTACAGGTAGTTTACAATATGGAAACTTAATAAACAATGCAATGTGCACGAAGTGTTGACTCTGTCCTTTTCCATATAATCAACAGAGACATCAATAACCATAAATAATTTTGAGGGTAATCATCCCGCTTAAAATTTAAGACAACATAAGCGCGGATCTATGCTCTCTCAGGTAGCCTTAAATCGCCGTGGTCACAATCTCGAACTCTCCCGTTGTCCCCCTTGTAAGCTTAACGACCAACACTGACACGGAGAGAATGAGAGAAAGAGCATAGAGGGTCCGGAGTGTCCACGCGAATTCGGTCGTATTGGCGTCCAAATGTTAGAACGCCCACGGTTAGTCTTCTTTAGTGGATCACATTTCGTAGTGCACTGGCGGCAGATTTTACGCGTTGGAAGGGGAGGCACGCCTGGTACATCTGCGTCGCTACCACAAACTTTGGGATCCGGCGCAGAAGGAAAAAAACTCAGATGACAGTCAGTCCTTCTAAACAACAATCAGGAAATGTGCGAAGTCGCAGGTCATCAACAAAGTTACTGTCACTCGCATAGATGGTTTCTTTGTCGCGCGCCATTTCTTGTGCCAGAATCGGTGCTCCCTCGTGTGATTCCTCTCCCTGCAGGTTCAGAGCTCTTCACTCGCGTGTCTCTGCACCGGCAGCCAACCTCGCGAATGCATCTCTCCCCCCGTAGATCATCGCTCCCGACTTCGACTCGCCTGAGTTCCATCTCTCCCTGCCGTCTCCGGACAGCTTAGCGATCCAGATAGAGAGGCTCTGCAGTCACGTGGCTCGGAGAGGGAGAAAAAAAATTGAGAGAGAGCGAGCGCGCGGGGGTGTCCGTCCTCCGCAGTTTGCCGTTTGTTGTCTCAGACTCGGCAAGCGCTGGAGAGAGCGAGACCTAGTACGGGAGTGCCCACTGGATTCCGTGCTTTCAACTAATCAGACGTTTCTCTACCTGTCCTATCTCCCAACCGCTGGCTGCATCCCCGTTCGCCTCCTCACGAGTGTTTCCCCCGTGGAAAGCCGTTGCCATTTTACCTATGCGCCAGACTTTTCTTTTTGGTATTTTAAATCACTCATAATCCGAGCTGCAGTGATATTCTTTTCCTCCTTGTCTTTTATAATCCTCTTGCTGCCCCTTGTTTGGAATTGCCTGACACCAGAAGGACCGTGGATGAGCTGCTTTTGCACAAACCGGAGATGGAATTGCTGATAATATGCCTTTCCTTTGGGATATTGCAATGCTATTCTGCAAGCGCGGACTCAATCATTCACATCGGTAAGGAGCAGACAGACAAGCCGAACGGCTACACGAGCCTCCGCTATGCCTCAAACTACTCAATTCCGTTTTATTAACATAGAAATGCTGGTATCCTTAGTGTGATGCTTATTTCACACTGTTGATGGCAGTTAAAACAACATTTCTGTTAAAAGAAAATAAACACATAGTCACAATTCGCTAGTGCAGCAATATCCACTGCATTAATTTAAAGGCTACCTAATCTTTTTGCTGCCGTCATTTTCAGGTTTAAAATTTTGGCTGTGATGTCCATGCGATGTTTTCAGGTGAACATTGATCCATGACGCGAAACGACTGCATGAATAGGGTCTAAAAGTATCGTGAGACAGGCTTACAGCCACCCTTGCCATGGTAAATGCAGCCAAAGTCAGGAAAAATACGTTAAAGGGTTTGAGATGTGAGGCGACCGGGACTAATAAAAACGTGAGCCAGTCTGTTCACAGAGACAAACTAATCTAGTATGGGCTCGAGCCATGGCTCTCTCCCTCTCCTCCCCCTCCCTATCTATAAGCTTGCTTGAACTTTGTATGGAACGTGAGCGACATGTTAATACACCCTGACCGAGTAAATAAATGATGGAGACACAAGCATTCATTCTCGTAAATTGGGGATCAGGGTGAACGCCGCTTTACCGTGGATGCATAGTGCAGTTTGATTTGCGCTCTTAAGTATGGATTTCATTTTAGATTTTACCAGGTGCCAGATTACTGGTCAAGAGCAAGACATTACTGTGCATTGGCTTTGAGAGACTGCACATTTTGTGAGAGTGAGGCGAGACATGCACTCTCTCTCTCTCTCTCCACCTACAGATTAAAACGAAGGAGCGCCTTAAGAAGGCCATTTGAATCGGCAGCCTCACAGTTCTGTTCCGTAACTTGTCCAGTCATTTTGATATTCCACTGATGTCCGCTGGTCCTTTTCCCGTATCGCTGGGGCAGGCAGAAACCCACCAAGCATAACCACCGTTGCGATTCCACACAAAATTTAATTCAGTGACGCCAGGGAAAATCATAATCACCTCAATAAAGCAACGATGTGTTTATCAGTGCCGTGTAAACTGCTGTAACATGGTTTGTGGGCTGAGGGAGAGCATTTGAGACTTGTTGGTATCGTATTTGGCGTTGCTTTCTCAACATTGCAGCCTTGTAGTGCTCTAATGCAACCACTTGGCAGTGATTTAATTAGCTAACCAAAATGATAATCCTCTGATTTCCTAGCATTAGGGAGTATTTGAAAGCTATATTAGAAGTAATCGGACGCGTTCGCAATACGAATGCTCATGCTTTATTCAACTCGATTCAGCGCCTTTGCATACAAATGCACGGCACCACTCATCATGCCATATGTAGGTCTGTTTGAGATGAGTTGTTGAATATGAGATGGTATCTTTCCCGTTGGCATGGACGGGTTGTTCCCATCGGCGTTGCCGGAGAGAATGGATTCATTTCAAGGCTTTATCCTCAAGGGGGTAAAATGTTCCTTCATTTTCGAGAGATGTGTATGCGTGCGCCCCCACCGTGCGCGTGTGACATAAAGAGGACCTTGGTTTTTTTACTGTCTTCCTGAGTTTGTATTTCAAGCAAAACAGGTGTCTAGAGTGAGATTATCTGTGGCATGTCTGTGTATTTGAGGCGCTTTAACCGTGTCGGTGTTGTTTGGTCTGATATGCGTCTGATTTGGGATTAGCTACTCCAGAGTTCGATGTATTTAATGCACACCATCCCAGTTGTCTGTGGGCATAAAAACCACATAGTCGGACTTCATATATAGTCAAGACTATGTCAGAGCACATCTCTTAGTTTTGCAGTCCTAAATCAAAGGTGTTGGAGCAGGGACTCAAGACCGTTCGAGGCACTCTTGGGGAGAGCTCATATTGATTGGAAAGGCGTGACGTAAACTGCAACTACTTCTGCATTGAATAAGAGTCTCCCCCTGAATTAGATGCATTTGGCACCAGAGGCCTGCGCAGTCACACACACACACACACACACATTCTCTATGAGAGAGAGCGAGCGAGAGAGAGATATATATTAATTGTCGCAACTATATGACAGTCAATTAATAAAATACAATACACAAGGTAAAGTTGTAGCAATGCACAACATACATGCGAAATGAAATAAAAACGAAAAAGTGCAAAAGACCTGAACGACTGCAAAAGACAAGGGATCCAGCCGTTTCCACGATGTGTGCTAACTGCAATCTATCATCTGTAACCGCACACAAAACTGTATTGTGACTGCATATTTGCTGAAATGATTCGATATCTTAATTGCTTTTTAAAAAGGAAAACACAGAGGCACACTATCATTATCTATCTAGGATATCTAGGCCATATATATATATATATATATATAGAGAGAGAGAGAGATAGATAGATGGAGAGACAGAGAGAGAGAAAGAAAAGAGAGAGAGAGATAGATAGAGAGAGACACTGAATGGTCCTAGGGTACCTTATCTAAACAAGCTGTGGATCAGGTGGGTCTAGCATGAAATAACAAAGCACCTTCAGTTCGCTCCAGCGCCCAGCAACACATCCACTTTGTCACTTCCGCTCTTGTCATCAACCCAGCCAAAATTCCATCCAAAGCGGTTTCTCCTACACAAGAAAAATAGGCCCCGGTGTCGGTCCCGCGCCGGGGCTCTGACAAGAAAATGATTCACCGGCGGACGCGCTGATTTAGAGGGGGCGCGAGCCATCCAGAGGCGGTAATTGAAAACCAAGTTCAAACGGCGGGAAACCAATCTGGCTCTCTCTGGCAAAGCCAATGAGCAGATGCGCCATTCTCATTCCGACTAAATAGGAAGAACATACCAGTTATACATCAAGTCAATTCTACCTGTCTCCGCGCCCGGTCTCCCGACCACCTGTGTGCCTCTGGCACGAGAGAGAATATCATGCCGCTTGGTCACCAGCAGAAGTAAGATTGTTTGGGTACAGTCTACGTGTATGGTATTTCAATTGAAAAGGTTATGTTTGACCTGTTCCATATTAACACAATACACGTGGGTTGTGCTTCAGTTCCTCTTTGACAAGGATAAGAATGGTGAATGATGCGTAGATACTTTGAGTTCAATTGTCTTTGAGGTGAAATTAAGTGGTTAGCTCTGTGGGAACCAATGTAGATGCTACACGTGCCGCGGAATCACGCTTGTCCCCTGCTTCTCGGGCACCACCAACCCCCACCCCATCGGAATGCTGCGAATACCGGGAACGTCTCCAAGATCACGGAGAGTATTACGCAAGAAGGTTAAATGTCCTCTAAACGCCTTAAACGGACAATAAAAGTAACCACTCTATCAATAAATCACATCAAATGCTTTTTCAGGACAGTCTAGCCAAATTGCTTTTGTTTAGAGGGCACAGTTGCCCCAAGGTGATGTGAAAATAAACGACCATAAAAGTTAAGCGACTCAATATGTCTATCAACAGGTGCCATTTTCGAGGAGAACGCCGAAAGGGATGTCGAAGTGTTTCAGCTGGCCGTGTCTGACCTCAGTCTCAACGATGACATTTTACAGAGCGAGAAAATCACACACTCCAT
>NC_055959.1:35055273-35057773 GCF_018492685.1 Alosa sapidissima | reverse complement strand
TGGCGCGTAGCCGTCTGTGTGCTATGCGCTAGGCCTACTGGCTAGCCTGCGCTATGCTACACTGAGAAGAAAGAAGAGAGGAGAGGAGAAGAGAGCAGAGGAGAGGAGAGGAGAAGAAAGGAGAGGATAGAGGGGAGGAGAGGAGAGAGGGGAGGAGAGAGGGGAGGAGAGGAGAAGGTCATGAAGCTGATCTCTCTCCTGCCCCTCCTCTCGCTCTCCCTCTCTCTGTGAAATCTCCGTAGCCTACTCTCCCTCTCTCTGTGAAATCTCTGTAGCCTACTCTCCCTCTCTCTGTGAAATCTCTGTAGCCTACTCTCCCTCTATCTTCCTCTACGCTCTCCTGAGTGTTCCCCTCTTCTCTGACACTCTTTCTTCTCTGTCTCTCTACATCTCTTCGACCTCTCCTCTCTCTCTATCCCTCTATCCCTCTATCTCTCTCTGTCCTTCTTTTCATCCACTCTCTCACACTGTCAATCTCTCCACTCATCCTTCTTCCTCTGTAGTTCTCTCTCTCTATATTTCAATTCAATTCTCTCTCTCCCTCTCTCTTTCTTTATATCTCCTCACACTCCTGTCCTCTCCCATCTCTTTCTCTCCCATCCCTCTCTCTCTCCCCATCTCTCTATCTCTCCCTCTCTCCCTCTCTCAAATTCAAATTCAAGTTGCTTTATTAGCATGACTGACTGTATGGGAACAGTGTTGCCAAAGCTATCGTTACATACAACATAACACACAATAACAACTAAAACAAGTAAGGGATAACGGCCGCCGAGGTGTCCTGTTATACGGAATTAATGGACGAGGGCGAAGGGCAAAGAACTCCCCGACGCGCAGCGGAGGCCATTCCGCCCCTCGAAGGCCGTTATCCCGCTTATCACCCAGTTGCCACTGTAAAGCAAGGAAACAGGCAGTTCTGTTTAAAAAGAAGCTCACTAGTTCAGCTTGTTGTACAACTTTAGCATGGACAGTTAGCTTGTTTACAGTTGATTCCATTGTTGCGAATCCTGCAACCAAAGATTCTAGAGCGCTGCAACCGTCGTCCTACTATGGTTGTTATAGTTACCATTCATAAGCATTGATATGGAACGGTGTCCTGTTATTCATAATTAATAGCCACCCCACCAGCCAATCAGAAAAGAGTATTTCTTCTCTCCGGGTGATAAATACATATAAAGGAGGGGGGGGGGGTACATCAGTGTGGGCTGGACATAAGAGATATAAAATTAACAGCAGTAAAGACCAAGAGTAGTAATGATGATCTGTGTGCGCGTGTGTGCATGTGTGTGCATGTGTTTGTGCGTGTGTATGTTTATCACAGACACAAATTTGTTTTAGTCCCTCAGATCCTCACATTTCAAGATAAATTGTGCTACTAAGGCAGCAGAGGGCCCTTTACCAAGAAGTATGGCCATTTTTTAAGGCAGCAGAGGGCCCTTCACCAAGAAGTATGGCCATTTTTTCATTGTTGTCACAATCTTGAAAGTGTGGGATAACTATTTGGAATTTGGGAAAGAATGTCTGTCTTACATTTTCATACTTTTCACAGTGAAGAAAAAAGTGCTCCTCTGTCTCAACCACCTCTGCCTGACAGTGACCACATATTCTTTGTTCTTTTGGCAGCCAGGTTTACTTGTGCCTGCCTGTTTTTATTGCTAGCTTGTAGTCACTGAGACTGTATTTGGTCAGGATTTGCCTCTGCCTCGTATCTCTGACAGAGATGAGATACTCATATGCCAATTCATATTCTCTTTTTAGGAGCAGATAGGAGTTCCTTCTTTTCTGAATAGGTAAGGCTAATGGAAAGCAGCCTAACTCTTCCCTACATGCATTATTGGGTGTTTTTACTTTTGATATAGATCGACATAATTCTGCATGTAGGGCTTCAGTTGGATGCTTGTCCCATTTCATGTAGTCGTGCATACTGAGTGGACCCCAAACCTCACTTACATACAGTGCAATAGGCTGGATTATGCTGTCAAATATTTTGCACCAGATTGTAATTGGAATGTTTATTTTGTGAAATTCTCTTTTTATGGCGTAGAGTGCCCTGCAGGCTTTTGCTTTTAGTGAATTCACTGCCATGCTGGAACATGGCAGTGAATGCAGTAATAAGTAGACCAAGGTAGGGATACTGCATTGTGTGGTCTAGGGCAGTGAATACAGTAATAACTAGACCAAGGTAGGGATACTGCGTTGTGTGGTCTAGGGCAGTGAATGCAGTAATAACTGGACCAAGGTAGGGATACTGCATTGTGTGGTCTAGGGCAGTGAATACAGTAATAAGTAGACCAAGGTAGGGATACTGCGTTGTGTGGTCTAGGGCGTTGTGTGGTCTAGGGCGTTGTGTGCTCTAGGGCGTTGTGTGCTCTAGGGCGTTGTGTGCTCTAGGGCGTTGTGTGGTCTAGGGCGTTGTGTGGTCTAGGGCGTTGTGTGCTCTAGGGCGTTGTGTGGTCTAGGGCGTTGTGTGGTCTAGGGCGTTGTGTGCTCTAGGGCGTTGTGT
>NC_055959.1:35037871-35040449 GCF_018492685.1 Alosa sapidissima | reverse complement strand
GCCTGCCCAATGTTCTTTCTGTTATTTTTTGTTTTGTTTTATTGACTGTGCACCTCTGCATTTTAATCATTCGCAATGACATTCATATGACGCCCCATCAAACTACAGTCCCCACACAACGTGTTGAATATGCGTGTGAAACAGTGAATCCTGCTTATGCTATTGTTATTGCCATCGTTAACGTGTGGCAATGAATGAAGCCATGCAAGCGGCATGTTATGCGTCAAGGAGCCTTGGCCTTAGGCTACGCACCGATGTATGTGGAGATGCGAATGTGACAGTTTTTGCAATGACGTCATTAAAATAGCGTCCCCCCACTTTAAAAACCCCCACTACACCACTGCACCCACCCATCCACTCACACACCCACACCCACCCATCCACCCACACACACACACACACACACAGATGCATACACACTTCTTGCCTCTCAAGTACGAGCATGACAAGGAATGTGGAGAATATCATCAGATAATTGCAGCTGGAGAGTGGGCAAATGGTTCCAATTATCAGGTACATGGCCCTTCCATTACTGGGAGCGCTGCAATTAGGCCAAGATTGTCGCATCGCGTCAGCGCCTAGCGATTACGCCCGACTTTCGTGCTTGTGCATGTGACTCAACTCACATGATTAAATAGACACATTTAGACACATTTATACATACTGGTATACCTGTAGACACACTCACTCATAAAGTGCTATACCTGCAGACACACTCACATACACACACACACACACACACACACACACACACACACACACACACACACACACACACACACACACACACACACACACATACACCCTGACTTGAAGAGACCTGGTCACTGCTTTCCATCTGTCTGCAGTTTCTAATGATGGACTCAAACTGCTGTGTAATCTACTCATACGCTACATACTGTATGAGCCATGAGGCCTAATCCATAGCCAGCAGCCACTAGCCTGTGGGGAGAGAGAGAGAGAGAGAGAGAGAGAGAGAGAGAGAGAGAGAGAGAGAGAGAGAGAGAGAGAGAGAGAGAGAGAGAGAGAGAGAGAGAGAGAGGGGAAGGGTGGAGGAGGGAGAGAATAAGAGAGAGCGTGAATGGAGAGCAGAGTGAGGATGAAGAGAGAGGGATGATAGAGGGAGAGAGAGAAAGAGTGAGAGGGGAAGAAAGATCTGCAAATGTAAGCACGAATGACTGCATTGCCAGTTCATGTAGCACACACAGCTGTACATAAACCAGGCTCTTATAGACAGCTACACACACACACACACACTCTTATGTAAGCCATGGCAGTTTCTATGGATCTTGGCGCAGTGCATGTGCGAGATGGAATGGCATTGATGTATGTGCCACTGCTTTCTTCTCCGCCTTCTGATGTACGTGTGTGTGTGTGTGTGTGTGTGTGTGTGTGTGTGTGTGTGTGTGTGTGTGTTTTCACGTGTACAATACATGCCATTTAAATGATGCAGAGGGCAGGGTGGGACCAACTCCTGTGCCAGTCTCTGAGAGGAGAGTGCCAATCGCCAAGGAAACCCGTTCCAGGAAGCATTCCAGGCTCTGTGTGAATATGCATGAGCTCAGCTTCGACCTGTTGAGCATAGAGGCAGAGCCCACACACTCCCCCGTCAGGAAGAGAGAGAGAGAGAGAGAGAGAGAGAGAGAGAGAGAGTGTGGGGGGCAGTGAGAAGGATGGAGGAGAGAGAGAGGGAGAGAGGGGGGGCAGTGAGAAGGATGGAGGAGAGAGAGACGGAGGGAGGGAGGGAGGGGGGGACAGAGAGAAGGATGGAGGAGAGAGAGAGGGAGGGAGGGAGGGAGGGAGTGGGGGGGCAGTGAGAAGGATGGAGGAGAGAGAGAGGGAGGGAGGGAGGGAGGGGGGGGACAGAGAGAAGGATGGAGGAAGTGAAGAAGCAGAGAAGGAAGAGAGATGAAAGAAGGAAATATGGGAAGGAGAGGGCGGGAGGAAGGGGGGAAGAAAAAGAGGCAGAGAAAGAGAATTTCAGAGAGGAAAGAAGAGAAGAGAGGAGAAGAGAAGAGAAGAGAAGAGAAGAGAAGAGAAGAGAAGAGAAGAGAGGAGAAGAGAAGAGAGGAGAAGAGAAAAGAGAAGAGAAGAGAAGAGAAGAGAGGAGAAGAGAAGAGAAGAGAAGAGAGGAGAAGAGAAAAGAGAAGAAGAGAGGAGAACAAAAAAGAAGAGAAGAGAAGAGAAGAGAAGAGAAGAAGAGAAGAGAAGAAGAGAAGAGAAGAGAAGAGAAGAGAGGAGAAGAGAAGAGAAGAGAAGAGAAGAGAAGAGAAGAGAAGAGAAGAGATGAGAAGAGAAGAGAGGAGAAGAGAAAAGAGAAGAAGAGAGGGAGAACAAAAAAGAAGAGAAGAGAAGAGAAGAGAGGAGAGGAGAAGAGAAGAGAGAATACAGTAGATGGCATTAAGGAGATTACTGACATGTACAATGTGTGTGTGTGTGTGTGTGTGTGTGTGTGTGTGTGTGTGTGTGTGTGTGTGTGTGTGTGTGTCTAAAACCTTACATCCTGCTCCAGATGTTAGTTTGACCCTTTGTTTACATGGTTAAATAAGTATATTTAGTATATTCCTAATCCTAATCC
>NC_055959.1:35022871-35025371 GCF_018492685.1 Alosa sapidissima | reverse complement strand
AGAACTAACAGTGCTCAGCTCTCTCTGAGTGAACCGCTCTCATTTGGCCTGCGGGGCGGCGCTGTGGGGTGACTGCTGATGCCAGGCCTCTTGGTTTAAGCCCCACAGTGTGTAGATTAACGGAGCCTGATAAATAGATGGGCTCACCTTCTGCTCTCTGAATAGACGTTGCCCAAGTAAGTGACCAAAATTGGTCATGTTCAGTATCTGCCATGCTCGTGCTGTATTTTATCAGCTGACCCATATGCATGAGCCATTAGTTGTGAAGAGAGCATGGCGCTGCATTCGTAATGACCATCTTGGCCTTGCGCTGTCTTTGGTGAACTTTAATCGGCCTGACCAATCTGTGCTAGGGTCAGTGTGTTGATCAGCCATCTTAATGTTTATTTTTGTAATGACCATCTTTGCCTTGAGTTGTCTTTGGTGAAATTGGAGGTTTAATCGGCCTGACCAATCTGGGCTAGGGTCAATGTGTTGATCGGCCATCTTTATCATACAGTATGCAGCCTCTGGCTATGGCAGCACATGCGATAAGATGCTCAGGTTTTGATCTAGAAGAGGACTTCCTTGACTACCTGAACAGAGGCAGTGGTGGTCTGTGAGGCAACTATGGACCCTTTCAAGAGAGTTCCATTACAGCATCATAGTGGACCCTTTCAAGAGAGTTCCATTATCAGCATCATAGTTGGCCCCACAAGACTTCCTTTTTAACATTCCATATGTTATCTTAATGCAGAGGAAGTAGATTGGGGCCCAAATAGAACGTTCAAGCATTGTTTTTTTTTTTATTGTTGAAAGGGTCTATAGATGTTTGGGCATTATATATAAACCGTAGGCAGCGGTGTGGCTGTGTAAACCATAGTGAGTCGTGTGGTGTTTAACCGTAGACAGCGGTTATGTGGTCTTTAACCGTAGACAGCGGTGTGGTGTGGTGTGGTGTTTATATCGTAGACAGCGGTGTGGTGTGGTGTTTAACCGTAGACAGCGGTGTGGTTTGGTGTGGTGTTTAACCGTAGACAGCGGTGTGGTGTGGTGTGGTGTTTAACCGTAGACAGCAGTGTGGTTTGGTGTTTAACCGTAGACAGCGGTGTGGTGTGGTGTTTAACCGAAGACAGCGGTGTGGTTTGGTGTGGTGTGGTGTTTAACCGTAGACAAAGGTTTGGTGTGTAAACTGTAGACAGTGGTGTGGTGTGGTGTGGTGTTTAACCATAGACAGCGGTGTGGTGTGGTGTTTAACCGTAGGCAGCGGTGAGGTGTGGTGTGGTGCGGTGTGGTGTGGTGTGGTGCGGTGCGGTGTGGTGTGGTGTGGTGTTTAACTGTAGGCAGCGGTGCGGTGTGGTGTGGTGTGGTGTGGTGCGGTGCGGTGCGGTGCGGTGTGGTATGGTGCGGTGCGGTGCGGTGTAGTGTGGTGCGGTGCGGTGCGGTGCGGTGCGGTGCGGTGTGGTGTGGTGCGGTGCGGTGTGGTGTGGTGTGGTGCGGTGCGGTGCGGTGTGGTGTGGTGCGGTGCGGTGTGGTGCGGTGCGGTGCGGTGCGTTGTGGTGTGGTGCGGTGCGGTGTGGTGTGGTGTGGTGTGGTGCGGTGTTTAACCGTAGGCAGCGGTGTGGTGTGGTGTGGTGCGGTGCGGTGTGGTGTGGTGTGGTGTGATGTGGTGTGGTGTGGTGCGGTGCGGTGTGGTGTGATGTGGTGTGGTGTGGTGCGGTGCGGTGTGGTGTGGTGTGGTATGGTGCGGTGCGGTGCGGTGCGGTGCGGTGCGGTGTGGTGTGGTGCGGTGTGGTGCGGTGCGGTGTGGTGCGGTGCGGTGTGGTGTGGTGTGATGTGGTGTGGTGCTGTGTGGTGTGGTATGGTGCGGTGCGGTGCGGTGCGGTGTGGTGTGGTGTGGTGCGGTGCGGTGCGGTGTGGTGCAGTGTTTAACCGTAGGCAGCGGTGTGGTGTGGTCTGTACAGGTAAAGATGTGGCTGATAAAGAGTGCACCTCCACGCATCAGCCCTCTCTATGCTGCCACACTGTCGCTTTAGCACTGACATCTTCATTACGGATTGTGTGTGTGTGTGTGTGTGTGTGTGTGTGTGTGTGTGTGTATCTTTGTCTATGTCTATAGCATGGCTTCCTGTTTGCATAATCCCCTCTGCTGTGACTGGATGATCAGGCAGCTCAGCCAGCAAACACTGAGTCTCTCGGGAGCTCTGTGAGGCCTAAGCACATGTAAGCTATTGCTGCCAGCTCACACACACAGACACACACACACAGACACACACCGTAATCCAGCCAGTGTGCTTAACACACTCCTGTGCCAGGTCAGCGAAAGTTCTGTGTCCACTGGTCTTCCTGGTCTGCAAGTTTTCTCTCAAGTTTTGTGTGTTTGTTCTTGACAGAGTTTGTATGTGTGTGTGTGTGTGTGTGTGTGTGTGTGTGTGTGTATGTGTGTGTGTGTGTGTGTGTCTGTGTCTTTGTCTGTATATTTGTGTGTTTGCTGTGGATGTGTGTGTGTGTGTGTGTGTGT
>NC_055959.1:35005371-35007871 GCF_018492685.1 Alosa sapidissima | reverse complement strand
AGTTACTAGCTTTTCCTATTATATTATTACACTTCCGCCATTGGAGTCTATGGCAGCCCATAGAACGCCTGGCTAAAAAGTGCAGATTTTTTGGCAGAAAGTTTCGGGACACTCCACTGACCACTCACACTCATTTACGGACCTCTAAACCCAGCCGACGAGCGCCACCAACAGGTCAAAATCTGGCCGAAAATTGAACCGCTGGGTCTAAAGTTATGAAATTCGGCACACTGATTCAGCACTGTCCCATGATCACTCTCACCAATTTACAGAACTCTATGCCCAACACTCTAGCGCCACCAATGGGTCAAAACTGGATTGCATTAACGCATGTGATCATTGAACGGTGCATCCGATTTTCACAAATCAAGCACTGTTGGAATCCCTGGACCGACCTAAGTTCAATGACTCCTATTACGTCACTTTCCGCCATATTGGACCTCCGCCATATTGGATTTAGTCCAAACTCTATGAAAATTTTCAGCGTTCACAAATTTCATCCGATTTTCACGGAACTTGGCGGAGATGATCTTCTGCCCGAGCCGCACAAACGATACTTGTCAGATTTTTCAATTTAATTTTTGTTTGCCCGTGACAGCCAATCAAATATGGTGATGAACCCGCCAAACAGGAAGTGGACTAACATCTCCGTGACGCTTTGAGTTAACATAATAAAACTCGATACCATTAGTCAGGACACTGTCCCAATCACTCACAGCAATTTTTATGCATATACATTGAACACTCTAGCGCCACCACCAGTTCAATGCTGGACATGCGTTCATGCGCGTGATCCTTGACTCTTTTGTCAGATTTTCACAATTGAGGTAGTGTCTGAATCCTTGGACCATACAGAGTTCATCGACCCCTATCCTATCACTTTCCGCCATATTGGACCTCCGCCATATTGGATTTAGTCCAAACTCCATGAAAAGTTTCAGCTGTTACAAATTTCATCCGATTTTCACAGAACTTGGCGGAGATGATCTTCAGACCGAGCCGCACAAACGATACTTGTCAGATTTTTTAATTTCAAGTTTATTTGCCCGTGACAGCCAATCACACATGGCGACGATGCCGCCTAACAGAAAGTGGGCTGACATCTCGGCTATGCTTTAATGTATGAAGTCCAAACTTGGTACAGGGACTTGGTATCTGATTGTGAGGACGCACTATGAAATTGGCATCATGTGGCCTCTATAGGGGGCGCTGTAATACAGGAAGTGAGCTTGTATCTCAGCAACGCTTCGGTGTAAAAAGTCCAAACTTGGTATAAGGATCTGTTACCTGATTATGATGACGCACTAGGAAATTGGAATCATTTGGCCTCTAAAGGGGGCGCTGCAATACAGGAAGTGAGCTCCTATCTTAGCAACGCTTTGATGTATAAAGTCCAAACTTGGTACAGGGACTTGGTACCTCATTGTGAGGACACAGTAGGAAATTGGTATCATTTGGCCTCTATAGGGGGCGCTGAAATACAAGAAGTGGGCTCATATCTCAGCAACGCTTTGTTGTATGAAGTCAAAACTTGATACATGGACATATTAGCTGATTGTGAGGACATGCAAGGAAAGTGGTCTCATTTGACCTCTAGGGGTGCTGTAATAAAGAAAGTGAGCTCACATCTCAGCAACACTTTGGTGTATGAAGTCCAAACTTGGTAGAGGGACATGGTAGCTGATTGTGAGAACGCACAAGGACATTGGTGTAATTTGGCCTCTAGGGGCACTGTAACAAAGTAAATGAGCTTATTTCTCAGCCATTCTTTATCCAATTGCAATCAAACATGCTGTGAGTGCTTGCTCATGGCATGGCAATGCCATTCCTGCTATAGCGCTTTGCTTGGCCCCCACATTGCTGCTTGCAGCTATATTTTATCTGTGTGCTTGTTTGTTTGTTTCTTTATTTATTTATTTTCCTTATCTCTTCTTAGGAGATGCAATTATTGGGCGCATTAGTTTGAGTTGTCAGTTAATGCATGAAATGCATAAATCAATATATTTATGTAGCTGGTCATAATCTTTGCAGAAAAATATAAATGTTTTGGCACGCTGATAAAAAAAGATAGCATCAGAAATGAACTTGAAATAAGTTCACACACAGAGCAAGTGTTTCACAGGGTGACTACACGCTGCCTGGTGGGAGGTGCTAATGGTGGTTGTTATGGAGATGATTATGATGCGGTGTCATCATAGATGCAGGCTGGCAGTGTGAGTCCCTCCCCCAGGGACGCTGATGAGTCAGGAGTGTCATTTCTCATCTATACTGGGTTGGAACCCGAGGACAGGGGAGGCGGCCATATTGTACGGCGGCACAAAGTATCAACATTAGGATGCGGTGCACCTATGATAGACATCTACGACAGCTGACAGAGGAAAAGGGGAGGGGAGAGAGAGCGAGAGAGAGAGAGAGAGAGAGAAAGTGTGTGTGTGTGTGTGTGTGTGTATTTGTGTTGTGTATGAGTGTGTTAGCATTCAGTGTAGCATGCTTGAGACGG
>NC_055959.1:34985371-34997871 GCF_018492685.1 Alosa sapidissima | reverse complement strand
ACACACACACACACACACACACATACACACATACACACGTACACACACACACACACACACACACACACACACACACACACACATACACACTCAATTGCAGGTGGTGGGTCAGGAGGTTAGGCTTAGCGTTTACTCACACTTTTCATGCCTAGTTCCTCTCATCTTTTACTGACACACACACACACACACACATACACACACACACACACACACACACACACACACACACACATACACACACACACACACACATACACACGTACACACACACACACACACACACACACACATACACACACAATTGCAGGTGGTGGGTCAGGAGGTTAGGCTTAGCGTTTACTCACACTTTTCATGCCTAGTTCCTCTCATCTTTTACTGACACACACACACACACACACACATACACACACACACACACACACACACACACACACACACACACACACACACACACACCTCTTCAGTGATGCCCAGCTGGGTGTGACGCAGTAGGATGCCAGCTGGATGTGGCAGCTCAGAAGATGATGCTGGTACGGGTCAGTGCCATGCCCCTGTCCTCTCTCTCTCTCTCTCTCTCTTTCTTCTCCTTCTTTCTCCCTTTCTTTCCCTCTCTCTGCTTTTCTTTCTCTGTCTTTTTACCTCTGCCCACTCCCTCCCTCCTTCCCTCCTTCCCTCCCTCCCTCTCTCTCCTCCCTCCCCCCCCCCCCCTCTCTCTCTCTCTCTCCTCCCTCCCTCACAGTTACCCTCTCTTGACTGCTGCTGTCTCCTCTGCCGTTGTGCCCCCGTTGCCCCTGTGTCATCGTGTTACTTTTGCCCCTGTGCCCTGCTCAGTCTCCTCCTCACCCTCCCTGCCCTCTGCCATCTGCCTTCCTGCCCCCAGCCCCCACCCCTCCCCACCCCACCCATCTCCTCTGCCTAGCTGCACTGTATGTTCTCCTGTCTGTGGGAGGGATGGCGCTGCGTTAATTCTGTTGTTATTTATTCCAGTAAAGCATGTTGTTTAAATGATTCAGCGTGCTGTGGTGCTGCATTCTCGTGTGTGTGTGTGTGTGTGTGTGTGTGTGCGCGTGTGTGTGTGTATGTGTGCGTGTGTGTGTGTGTGTGTGTGTGTGTGTGCTGGATGTAGTGGTGCTGCATTCTTGTGTGTGTGTGTGTGTGTGTGAGAGAGAGAGAGAGAGAAAGAGAGAGAGAGAGAGAGACTTTTTTGACTTTTAAAACCCCTTTTATTGAACCATTGCATGGATCAAAAAACACCTTAAAACACTACAGTATAGCCCCCCCCCCCCCCCCCCCAGTCCCCATGGCATCACCACATAAATGCCAAGGCCCCATCAATAATGGAGACCAGACCACACTGTCTTTAAAGAAAGCATATTCAACCCTAACCCTTGATTCCACCAAAGCTTTAAACATGTCCACAAGGTTGACAATCTGTCCCTCCTCCTCCAACCGATTACCCTTCCATATTGCCAGTTTTGCTTGGCCAATCAATATGTTCATGAAGGTGCACAGTTCCCTTTTGTTTTTGGAGTATTTAACCCCAAGGATGAACAGTTCTTTTGAGAAAGTGAGCCCCAACCTCTGGCCCACTCCCTCCAACAACTGAAAAAGGGACAACAATTTCAGACAGTCACAAAAAACATGAAACACTGAATCAGGTACATTACAGACACTACATAAAGGTGAGAGATCATGCCTGAACTTGACGACAAAGATCTTTGTGGCCATGACACAGTGAAGTACCCGCCATTGAAGGTCCCCAGACCTTTTTGGTATGGGGGGCTTGTACAGTACCCTCCATGATGGTGACAGATCTTCACTGTCCCCAAAATGACCCCTCCATTTTGTGTCAACCCTCCCCTTAAGCACATTAGCATTAGCAGATTTCACAATGGCATTATACAACACCTTTCTGTCCATTGATGTAAAATGTATATCAAGCATCCCCTTAAATGAAAGCAGTGTCCCTGTAGAGGCGTATGTGGGGCTTTTGGGGGTAATACATAAATCCGGAAAGGGGACCTCAAAAGGGCCCCCATCCAGAACATGATTGATGAACCTTAATAGACAGTCAGGAAGACCTGCCTTTAGGCTTCTCAATGTGCCCTCCACTACCCTTTCTGACCTGCGGCCCAAAGAGGACACCAGGTCAAGGACAGAGCGCCAGCGTCTATCAGTGAGGTTCAGCAGGTTGCCAAGTGTTGTAATTTTTGCCCCAGTGAAAAGAGACACAAACGCATCTCAGTCCTGGTTCTCAGCATTGCCAGACCGAAATCCACCCACGGTAGATCAGTCCCGTATAGCAGCTTCTGGGCGGACTGCAGCCTCATTGCCTTAACCTTACTGGCCAGATGGATGAGCCCCTGCCCCCCCTCAGCCAGGGGTAAGTAGAGGACTCCTGGAGGTAGCCAATGGTTCCCATCCCAGAAGAAGTTCACAAAGCTTTTCTGTAAGGAGGCGACAAGCTCAGCTGGCGGGTTAAACGCAGTCAATCTATGCCACAGCATGGACGCTGCCAAATTATTGACTACCAACACCCGCCCTCTGAACGACAATTGCGGTCGAATCCACTCCCACCTCCGCAACCTCCCCAGCACCTTATCAGCCAGCTCTTCCCAGTTCCTCTGGATCTACTGCTCTGTGCCGAAGAAGACTCCCAGGATCTTAAGCCCGTCCCTGCCCCACTGACAGTGCACGGGTAAGTGTGGCACTGCCACGCCCTGCCACCGCCCTAGCAACAGGGACAGACTCTTCCCCCAGTTCACTCTTGCAGAGGTGCCCCTTTGAAACAGGTCCAGACAGGCCAACACACCCCCTATGTCCCCCTGTGAGCGTATGATAAGTGTAATGTCGTCCACATAAGCAAGAAGCTTTGTTGTTATTGCGCTCCTTGCAGAAGTCTGAACCGAGAGCCCCTGCAGCCTCTTCCTCAACTGAATCAGCAGAGGCTCTATGGCTATGCTATATAGCAAGCCTGACAGGCTACAGCCCTGCCTGATGCCTCTGCTGACGTTGAAAGGCCTTGTGACCGTCCCATTGACCTTCAGCATGCTGAACACATCTGTATACAGCAGCTTGATGCATGAAATGAAAAAAGGGCCAAACCCAAATGCTTCAAGTGCTCGGAACAGATAATCCTGATCTATTCTGTCAAACGCCTTCTCCTGGTCCAAGGAGAGAAGGCCCATGTCCAGTTTCTCCACTTTGACAAAATCCAGCATGTCTCTCATAAGGAAAAGACTGTCAAAAATCGAATGCCCCGGGATGCAATACGACTGATCTGGGTGGATGATTTTGCCCAGCACCCCTTTGAGCCGGTTCGTCATGGCTTTGGAAAAAATCGTAATGTCCGTCCCGAGGAGCGACACCGGCCGCCAGTTCTTAAGGCGCGCTAAGTCGCCTTTCTTCGGTAACAATGTAATTACAGCCCTGAAGCTTAAGGGTAGACAGTTCCCGGCCAGGGACTCCAGGAGGACCGCATGCAGCTCAGGCCCAAGAAGGGTCCAAAAAACTTTAAAGAACTCTGCTGTGAGCCCATCTAGTCCAGGTGTCAGTTCGCTGTAGACTGTCCCATGACCGCATCAGTCAGTTCACTGAGAGTCAACGGCTGATCCAGGCCAGCCTGATGCTCCTCTGACAAGCGAGGGACCTCTCCTAAGAGATGTTCTTTTGCATCCAGGTCACAGGGCTCTGCAGAGTAGAGCTCCTGATAGAAAGACGAAGCGTAACCAATTATCTCCTTTGCATTCGTTGTTGGTCGCCCCCGCTGGTAAAGTTAGGTTACGTAGAGAGTCGATAGGGAGAGAGAGAGGGGGAGAGAGAGAGGAAGAGAGAGAGAGAGAGGAAGAGAGAGAGAGAACGAGAGAGAGAGAGAGAGAGAGAGAGAGAGAGAGAGAGAGAGAGAGAGAGGGAGAGAGCGAGGGGGAGAGAGAGGGGTAGAGAGAGAGGAAGAGAGAGAGAGAGAGAGGAAGAGAGAGAGAGAGAGAGAGAGAATTTTTTTTTTTTTGAATTTTCAAAAAACGTTTATTACAAAAGTTCAACATAAAAACAGTGTGTCATGAGTGTGAATAAATCACACTAGATTAAAAACGCACTACAAGTGTGAACAGTTAAGTTCATCATTTACAACTGAGCATAAGACTCCATTTACACACCAAATACTTTCAAACATTGTTACATTTTCAGTTGCTTTGTAAAAGTGAAAGTCTATTTGCAGTCTAGATTTAATCAGAGCTGCAAAAACCATTACAACATCCTGATTTTGCCCATTTTCAACTTTGTTCTTTCTGCTCAAATAGATGGCCATCTTAGCCTGACCTAGAATGAAGTTCAGCAACTGGCAAACAGTTCTGCATTTTTTAACATAACGAAAACCAAAAATGAAAATCTTATCTGAAAATGTCTCATTGAAACCAAAAAAAAAACTCTCTCCAAAGCATTAAACAATTCCGCCAATCTTGAACAATGCATAAAAGCATGAAACACAGTTTCTCGCTCAAAACAAAATGGACAATTTTGACTCGTCTCACGATTTAAAACAAAAATAAATGCATTCACAGCTATAATTCCATGTATGATTCGCCATTGCAGGTCCCCAATTCGTTTAGCTAACGGTGGCTTGTACAGTGCTCTCCACTCTGGTTTTACCTCATTACCCAACCCAAGTACAGTGCGCCAAGGAGTGTCAACCTTCTGTTTTAAACCTTTCTGATGAAAAATTTTAACAAAAACATTGTAAAACACTCTACCACAATTTCCATAGAAAGACAGAGGTTCAATGTCATCTAAGAAATGACCAGTATTCTCACCAAACTCTGGAGTTAGCATGAGATTAGGAAAAGGGTCACTTTCATTTGCCCAAATTTTTCCTTCAAAGTAGCTCTTTAACAACATCTTCTCCTCTGCTGTAAGTGAAGAACAGCATCTCTGCAACAACTGAGAGACAACACGCTTTGACCTAATATTTAAAACACTTGCTACATTTTCACATTTTTTAAAATCAACACCAGCTACATCTAGTAATTGCCCAAAAGTGAATAGGCGAGACTTTAAGAGAACTTCAGACATTGCAGTACTGTTACATGTTAGATCTACCCGTGTTCCATAAACCAGAGGTTCTTTTAAAAGCCAAAACACAGAGGTTGTTCTTACAACTTTCTGCACCTTAAATAAACCCCACACTTTGAACAGATTTTTATAGAAAATTGGCAGTTGTGAGGTATTCAATCTCTTGGGATCCATGAAGAACAGAGATTTATCCATGTCCAATTCTCCAATAGTTCTTAAAATCGCAATAGCCACAGGTTTCCATCTCAAGTCTCTTTGGTCAGTTAGTAGTTTTTGAAGAAATTGCATGCGGAAGGCTGCCGTTCTACTTTGTACATGAACTAGGCCTTGTCCTCCTTCTTCTCTTGGCAGATAAAGAAGACCTTGTGGAACCCAATGCAGTTTATCCCAGAAAAAATCTAATAGCAATGATTGAACTTTTGCAAGTAAATGTATAGGTGGGTCAACACACGCTAATCTATGCCATAAAAAAGAGGCCACCAAATTATTAATCACTAGTGTGCGCCCTCTGTATGACATTTGGGGTTTAAGCCACCTCCATTTATCCAACCGCCCTTTTACTTTGTCAACAATCCCCTCCCAGTTCTTTTGCACATAACAGTCATCTCCAAGAAAAATCCCTAGATATTTAAGACCATCCTTTTTCCATGTTAAACCACCTGGCAAACTTGGTAATCCCTCCTCCCATTTCCCAACATAAAAGGCATCACTCTTTGACCAGTTAATTCTGGCTGAAGAGACAGTTTCAAAAACCTTAGACACTTCAACCAAAGTATCAACATCACACTGGCCACTGAACATCAAGATCACATCATCAGCATAAGCTGAAAGGCAAAAGGTATCATTGGAATTTGGAATGGATATCCCTTTTAAAGTATTCCTAAGTTTTTGCAATAAAGGCTCTATCGCAAAACTATAAAGAATACCTGACAAAGAACATCCTTGTCTCACCCCTCTTAACACCTTAAAGGGAGAGCATAAGCCACCGTTAATTTTGAGCATACTTTCAATGTCTTTATACAGTACTTTTATTTTATCTATAAAAATTGAGCTAAAACCAAATGCATTCAGAGTCTTCCAAAGATAGGAATGCTCCACTCTATCAAAAGCTTTCTCTTGGTCAATAGAGATAAAAGCTGTGTTTAGACCAAAGACCTTGGATGCATCTAAAATGTCTCGAATCAATGATATATTATCAAATATTGACCTGCCAGGAACACAATAGGACTGATCAGGGTGAATAACTTCTTCCATGACCTTACCCAACCGGGTGGCCAGTACTTTAGACAGAAGCTTGTACTCCGAGGCAAGCAAAGAGACTGGACGCCACGACTTTATGTCACTAAGATCTCCCTTTTTAGGCAGAAGGGTAAGGACAGCTCTTCGGCAGCTCACTGGCATCAGCCCTCCGGCTAAGCTGTCATTAAGCACCTCAAGCAAATCCTCCTTCAAATCAGTCCAAAATGACTTATAAAAGTCCATTGGGAGTCCATCCAATCCAGGCGCTTTCCCAGTCTCCATGCTTTGGAGCGCCTTTTGCACTTCTTCCAGGGTTATCACCCCACAGAGCATCTCATTAGAACCATCTGATACTTGAGGAAGTCCCTCAAGAAAACTCTGTTCAGCAACTATGTCCTCTCTATACTCACTAGTATAGAGTTTGGCATAAAAGCTGAAGGCCCTCTTGCGAATATCAACTGGATCTGACAGCAAAGCACCAGTTTCAGATTTTAAATTGTGAATCATACGTTTTTGTCCATTCTTTTTCTCAAGATTAAAAAAATACTTAGAGGGTGCATCCATCTCATTCACACTTTGGTAACGTGATCGGATCAAAGCCCCTTGTGTTTTCAGCCCTAGCAGGTCAGACAATTTAGTTTTCTGTTCAAAGAGTTTATCCAATAGGTCTTGGTTATTAGAAGACTGTGCCAAATTCTGAAAATGTAAAATGTCATTTTCCAAAGTTTTCATATCCTGGACTGTATCTTTAGTGACATTGTAAGTGTATTGCTGACATAGTTGTTTTATTTGTATCTTCCCATACTCCCACCAACTTTGTAATGATTCAAAAGTATTCTTTTCAGCTCTGAAAGAAACCCAAAAAAACCTGAACACATTCTTAAAATGATTATCACTCAACAAAGAAGTGTTAAAGTGCCAGTAAGCACTTTTAGACCTAATAGAATTAATAAAGATGGAACATGTTACTAAACTGTGGTCTGAAAAACTAACTGGAACAATACAACAATTCCTGAAAATATTTAAGTGGTGTTTAAAAGCATACAGTCGATCCAGTCTCGCAAGAGATACAGAGTTAGCATATATGTGAGTCCATGTATACTGTGACACATTTCTATGCAAATTTCTCCACACATCACTTAACTCCTGCGCTTCAATAAGTTGCACTAATTTTCTGCGTGAAGGCATGTGAGGTTCAAGGTGATTCCTGTCTATGTCTTTCTCTGTACAATTAAAATCACCACCCAAAAATAAATATTCTTCACTGCAGCACTTCTCCAAAGTTGTATCAAGTGCATCCAAAAAACACATCCTATCTAATGTTGACGTTGGAGCATATACACAGATGAAAATAAAGACAGAATTCTCAAAAATTGCTCTCACTTTTAAAATTCTACCTTTTAAGACCTCTTCCACTGTATAAGAATGTGGGATAAAACTATGGGAGAACAAAATGGCCACACCACCACTAAGGGTGGTATTATGACTTAATATGGCAAGCCCATCCCACTCTTTTTCCCACTCAGTTGCATTAAATTCGTCACTATGTGTTTCTTGTGCGAGCAAAACATCTATCCGTCTCTGTTTCACCAATTCAAAAAGTCCTGCCCTCTTTTGTCTCCCCCTTGCTCCATTTAAATTAAGAGTAGCTATATTTACTGTATTCATGAGGAAATAAAAGAAAAGGCACGTTACAAAAAAGGAAAAGCGCTCAATAAAACGCATTCGTCTATGAGGCCATATCATCATCATTATTCGTCAGTATAGGATTGACCTTTGTCAGAAACTTTTTAAGTCGGTACACTTCTTTTTGAGTAAATTTACGTTCACTCATAAAGCACCTCGTGCCTTTAGTAAATTTCTCAAGATCAGGAAAATAATCGGCAACTTGAACATTCTTCACGTTTTTGGTGATCTTGAGAAATAGCTTAATTTCACTCACACCGTAACCTATAGACCATTGAATCGGCACAAAAGAAGGCGCACTTCCTTGTGAGCAGATGGAAGCGCCCGAATCTGAGCAGTCGCTCTCATATTCAGGCTCATCCACATCAGTGTCTACGGGCCCATGTCCTGATTTTTTTGCAGGCTTTGTCTTAAGGCTCTTTTTTCTTTTATTGGGTTTCTTAAACACATTTTGATCAACATTTGACACAAAAAGATCCTCATCAAGGCTCACGCCATGATTTACTTGTAGGCCTATATTAACCTCTTCGCTTTCAATATAAGTGGTTTCGTTGTTTACATGGGGTTCATTGTCAGAGTTATCCTGACCTTCTGCCTCATCATGATTTTGTTCTCCTACCACTGCTAGCGGAGCCGGCCCAACTGGACCCGCTCCCTCAGCAGTGGAGGCTTGTGCTTCTGTTCTAGAGTCGTTGTGAGTTTTAAAAAAATCTTCGTTGTTCAGATTTTCCGATGATTCATTAGAAGCACTTGGCATTTCGCCCTCGGCCTGTGCACCATCATGCTTCTCTCCTACCTCTGCTGACGGAGTCAGTCCAACCGGACCTTCTCCCGCAGCAGCGGCGGTTTGCGCTTCTGCACTAGGCTCGGCGCGACTGTCGCAATTTGCTTTGGTACTCTCATTAGGTTTACTTGTTCCCTTTACGGGACAAGCTCGAACAGTGTGTCCTGCCTTTCCACAACCAAAACAACGCATTGAATCGGTTGACACAAACACGGTATAATCAAACTCATCAACTTTGAACTTTAGCGAAAGATTTAAATCCATATTGTGATTGTTTAAGATCACGTAAACATAGCGCCTGAATGACACAACATGTTTGACGAGCTCAGATTTGGTCCCAATCAGCATTTTCTTAATTGGCGATACCAGTTTTCCATATCGACACAATTCTCTTTTCAACATCAGTCATCAGTTATAAAAGGTGGTACATTAGATATTGTCACCTTTCTAGCAGGTGTAGAGAGAGGAAGGACAGGGCTAAACAAGCCGTTTACAGACAACCCCTTCTCTACTACCTCATTTGCCTTAGCTACAGAGCTCAGAAATAAAACAATGGCATTGTTCATTCTTGAGGCTGCAACCACATCATCGTGTCCAACAATGTTGCCTACCGCAATACTACACTCGTCTACGCTTAATGACGATAACACTTTAATTGCGTGGCGACGAGTGAGTGTATCAAACATTTTGAAACCTGGAGCCGCCATGCCTCCCAGTTTAAACACTGGTCACTGGCGACCCACGAATAACAGAAGCACAAGACTAGGAGGATCTATTCTTACCAACAATTAATTAATACACAAAAAAGATAGAAAGAAAGTTAGAAAATAGAGAACGCACTTTCAGGCCACAGCGGGCACAACTCACGCTCACAGACGCTCCTTCCACTCACTCCCAGCATGCACTCCGACAGAGAGAGAGAGAGAGAGAGAGAGAGAGAGAGAGAGAGAGGGAGAGAGCGAGGGGGAGAGAGAGGGGTAGAGAGAGAGGAAGAGAGAGAGAGAGAGAGAGAGCAGGAAATGACAAAACATAGCTCACTCTATTTCCTCAAGATCCCTTACTCCGCATTTTCCCTTTTCCCGAGTCCCTCTCAGTGTTTCCGTGGTGACAGCTCTGCGTTCTCCCGGCTGTCTCACACTGGAGGCCAGCTGGGAGTGTTTTTGTGGATGTCACTTCCTGTGAGGCCGGCGACGCGTAGAGAGAGATGGCGGTGATCAAAATGTGTTAGCATGTCCAAATGTCCACCCAGCTGCTGGATGCATTTAGAATGGCCTCTGTGTGTTTGTGTGTGTACATGTGTCTTTATATGCTTGTTTTTATGTGACTGGGTGTGTATGGATTAAAGTTCAAATTTGTCAAGGCTATTTGTGTATGTTTTGTACAGGTTGCACGTGTGTGTTTGTATGTGTGTGTTTGCATGTGTGTGTGTGTTTGTGTGTGAATTGGACCCTCCTATGGGGGGAAACAGCAGTCTGGTGTAGACCTGGCCCTGACACACATACACACACACACACACACACACACACACACACAACAGTCTGGTGTACCCCTGGCCGTCAGAGTCGTCCACAAGAGCTTGAGTCTGATTGCTGCTGGCACAAACAAATGAGCAAGCTGTGCACTAACATAAGCCCCCCGACACACACACACACACACACACACACACACACACACACACACACACACACACACACACACGCACACACACACACAGCAGGTGTGTGAGAGTAGGAGGAGTGAGTTTGGACAGAGAAGGCATTGTTACATTGGACACATTTGGAATGTTGGAACGAGATGGACACAAAAATGTGTGTCTGCCTGAAGTAAACCTATAATAAATAATAAATAAATAATAAACCTAACAAATCAAAGAGTTCAGTCTGCACTATCTCAGACGGACATCTCCGGTCTAATCCAGTTCTGAATCAGTCAGGATCCAACCTGAGTGCGCCCCTCTCTCCCTCTCTCCCTCTCTCCCTCTCTTCCTGCTCTGCTCCGTGTGTGTGTTGTTCCCCGGGAGACCTTGGAGAGTTTGAGAGCACTAAATAACGCATGAACTAGCTGATGACACAAGCGTTATTATTTATTAAACAGCGCTCATAATTAGAAAATCAGCCAGTCATCCATCTCGGAAGAGACCAGGGTGACACAGATCGGCCAGCGTTGCGGGGACGAGGGGGGGGGGGGGGGGGGTAGAGGAGGTATGGGGGGTCTGAGGAACGCCATCATGCCCCCACTCATCAATCACAAACATCCAGATTGGCATGGTGACGCTTGCGCGACCACCCGTCAACTTTCATTAACTTCTCATCCGCCTGAGTCTGCTCCCTGCTCTTGTTATCGCCTTTTCTGAAACTTTCTCATTGTCTTTCTCACTCTGTAGTCATCGCCACTTTGTACAGCATGTTTCTCTCTCTCTCTCTCTCTCTCTCTCTCTCCTCTCTCACTCTCTCTCTCTTTCCCACTCTCTCTCTTTTTCTCTGTAATTAATCTCTCTCAGAGGCTGGGTGTTTGAGCTCTCTGATGATTGGGGATTATGGGGATAAAATACCAGTCAGTGTGTGTAAGGTATATCTTCAGCGCATGTGTCTGTGTGTGTGTGTGTGTGCGTGTGTGTGTGTGTGTGTGTGTGTGTGTGTGTGTTTCAGCAGAATTGCCTACAACATTTGGATCAAACCGATTCTAGCGATATTCAGACGTCTTCAGGTCTGTCATCTATTTGCAGATAAGAGCATCTCAGCAGATGTTAGATCAAATGTAATACCTCACACACACACACACACACACACACACACACACACATGCACACATGTTTCTCGCTCTCTCCTCTCCTCTATATCCTGTTTATCACCTCATTTTGACATGTGCGTGTGCGTGTGTGTGTGTGTGTGTGTATGTATGTGTGTGTGTGCCTGTGTCTGTGTGTTGTGTATGTGTGTTTGTTTGTGTGTTTGGGTGTGTGTGTGTGTGTGTATGTGTGTGTATGTGTGTTTGTTTGTGTGTTTGTATGTGTGTGTGTGTGTGTTTGTGTGTGTGTGTGTGTGTGTGTGTGTGTGTGTGTGTGTGTGTGTGTGTGCGTGCGTGTGTGTATGTGTGTGTGTGTGTGTGTGTGTGTGTGTGTGAGTGGCTTTTTGGAGGAGTCGAGGGGCTAATTGAATTGAAGTCTCCTTGTGCAACAGCCAAGTGGCTTCTAAAGTGGAGGCAGCGGTCCCTGGCTAATGGCTTCTGGAAAGTTCCCCTGACGGAGGGTGGCTCTCTCTCCCCCCTCTCTCTCTCTCTCTCCCTCTCTCTTTCTCCCTCTTGGTCTCTCCCTCCCTCTCTCATTCCCATCTCTCTCTTTCTCTCCCCCTCTCCCTCCCCCTCTCTCTCCCCCCCTCTCTTTCTCTCTCTCTTTCTCTCCCCCTCTCTCCGCCCCTCTCTCCCTCCCTCTCTCATTCCCATCTCTCTCTTTCTCTCCCTCTCTCTCCCGCTGGGCATTGTGAGGGGTTTTATCAGAGGAGTGTGTCCCTGTCAGACAGCACACCCAGCCGGTGGACCAGCAGCCCCCCTCACTTCCCCAGCCTTCTCTCAGTGAGGCTCTCTCTGTGTGTGTGTGTGTGTGTGTGTGTGTGTGTGTGTGTGTGAGAGAGAGAGATATGTTTACTCTTTACTTTTTGAGCTCCTGAAGGGGTGGTTGAGGAAGCTAGGAGTAGCTTTTTCTCATCACCTTTTTCTTGGGTGCCTA
>NC_055959.1:34952871-34965371 GCF_018492685.1 Alosa sapidissima | reverse complement strand
AATTGCCACAAGTGCAATCAATGCAGAGAGGAGAAGTCCGTTGGTCTTTATCGATTTAGTTCCTAGACCTGAGCTCAAACAGGGTAATCACATTAAGATCTTTATCTGCTCTTGTGTTATAGCAGCTTGGCTGGGATGCTCGCTGCTTACGTGAATTACATGTCTGCCACTCACGATGATGGACCCACCTAAGAAAGCTAATCCTCCTTCAATATGTGTCTTTTTTCCTTCCTTCTTTCTTTTCTATCTGTTTTTATTGAATCTGTGTCAGGAATGGTAATCATCTGCTTTTTCTCCTCCCGGCTTCTCTCTCCCTCAATCCGTTGTGGCTTTTTCAAGGCCAGCGTGATAAGAAGATTAGCATTCTCATCCAAAGAGCACTGAAGAATTTTGGAGCTCTGACTAAAAAGAAACAAAAAAAGGCATATCTATTTTTTATTGACTTACTTGCCATGGGTTTTTATATTATGTTATATTATTTACATATATATATATATATATATATATATATATATATATGGTTTGTGGTATATATATATATATATATATATATATGGTTTATGGTATGTTTGTCAGAATTTGGAATTGAATACAGCTGTCACTCAAAGGTGGCATTGGGGTAGGTAGGCTTTATAGCTGAGACTCTGGAATGGACTTGTTTAACCAATGAGGATGCAGGATTCAGGATTCTGGCCATTGAATCGTTCAGGATTCATACTCACTCAATGGGCCCCATTCATCCCCATTCTGGCCAGCTCCACAAACAAGTCAGCTTCTACAGTGTGGTGTGTGTGTGTGTGTGTGTGTGTGTGTGTGTGTGTGTGTGTGTGTGTGTTTGTGTGTGTGTGTGTGTGTGTCTGTGTGTGTGTCTGTGTGTGTGTGTGTGTGTTTTTTTCCCTGCGTCTCATTCTTTGTCGGCTCTTCTGCATGGCGGATGCAATGATAAGAGCACCAGATTTGTGTGTGTGTGAGAGAGAGACAGAGAGAGAGAGTGCTGGTGGGCAGCACTTGAGCACCAGGTTTGGGTTTTGACAGTCGGACGTGCCACTTCAGGCGTACACCGCTCTGCACCCTGCTGTGCTGTGATTAATTAGTGGTAAACGATATCATGGTGTTTTGGCTGGCCCTGGCCTGTCTGCAGTTAAACAGCCCTTATGGGGTCCACTGCCACTGCTGGCTCTGTCCACTGCCAGAGGACAGCCAAGCCGGAGGAAGACTTGTGCCGGACCCAGGCCAGATCGGGGCCAGATCAGAACTGAGTTATACCTCTACCTCGGCTCTCCTCTCCAGGAACAATCAAAACAAAACAAAACAAGCAAATAAAACTCAGACAGCCGTACACTTAAGACACTGGAAAATATTTGAAGTATTTTTTTTTTTTTAGAAGCATGAAAATGAAAACAATAAAAGCTGCACACATCATTCAAATGTCTGATGTCCACAACAAGGGAGAGGCGAGGAGGGGAGAGGAGCGATTGATATGTAAATGTGTCCTTTTCAAACTCCCCTCTTCTCACCGAGAGCTGCCGCCTGGCTCCTCTCTCTGCTCTTCCACTACAGCAAACACTTCAATCTCATCCTGCGCTCTGCTCAAACAACCTCTTTTTTTATCGCTCGGCGCTTTAGTTTTTCACTTTCAGACACTTCTGTTCTGTACTGCCTGCATACACTCGGTCCGGAAGACTGAAGCTATCCCATCATGCCCTCTGCTGGGTTGTCATGGCAGGAGTGAGTGCTCAGTCCACCACCCTCCTGAGGGACAGCGAAGCAGTCAGCCATCATGTGCTCTAAATTGAATTACAATCTATGCATACATGCTTAAATGAAGTGCATTAATATTACACCACAAAAGCAGCATGGTAGAGAGAAAAAGCAGAGCTGCCATTCAACACCACCTTCTCTCATTCCCCTTCTCTCTCTCTCTCTTTCTCTCCCTCCCTCTGTCTCTCCCCCCTACCTGTCTCCCAGCATGCCAGAGCATACTGCCTCCATCAGTGAGCATATTAGCTAGATTTCAGAAGCAATTAGCGTGCTAGCTCTCTCACTGTCACTCAAAGCGACATGGGGTTAGGGGCGGACCTCCTCTCACCACGTCCCCTGATTGGCTGCTCTGTGGGGTGGCTGGGGTTTCTGGTTTAGTGTACCAACCACTGGCAGCGATCCAGTTTTCACTGAGATGCCAGGGGCTTGTTGTATGCATCAAAATATCACTGCTATGGGCTAACCAGGGCTAGCTGGGGCTAACCAAGGCTAGCATTTTCTTTTGATGTTTTTTTTTTCTTATTCACTTTCCTATTTTTTTTATTTTAGCTGAAGAGACGTTTTTATTTAAGCTGACAACACACTCTGTTTACCTCAGGATTGGTGCTTGAACACAGCGTGCTCTGAGGAGTTAATGTTTGAGTGTGTGAGTGAGTCTCTCTCACGCTTTTCTCTCTCTGATCTCATCTCAGAGCTCAGGGCTTAGCCACCAACCCTCGTCAACTCTGCCATTTGTGTAAGCAGAGCACACAGCAATCTGATAGCTCTCGCTTACAGAACTGGGATCACATCTCTTACCGCGTCCCTTCTGGTGAATAATAGCAGGATAATGATGCACTATTACTGTTTAGTACTCCATGTGTTACTATTGCCCTGCACTAGAATTCCTGTGCGTAAACCTGCTCTGATACTCCACACTACTTGTGTCAATTTTAGGGACTGTACACAGACTACATGTATGCAATTGTAACCCTAACTCAAATCCTAAATGTAGTTAATTGCAAAGGCAGTAAATATACAGCGTGTGTGTGTGTGTGTGTGTGTGTGTGTGTGTGAGAGAGAGAGTTATTACATGCATAGCACAATGCGGTTAATACTACAGTTATAACATACGTAATAACAAGGGCATCCTGTACAGCTTTGCGGAGGCAGTTGCACATATGGCTGGGAGTTGGAGTGAGGCTGTGTGTGTGTGTGTGTGTGTGTGTGTGTATGGCTGGGTGTTGGAGTGAGGTTGGGGGCTGTGATACTAGTCTTTTCTTTACATATGTGTATATTTCTGTCTGAGGGCCTTGATAAAGCACTCAAAGCCTATTGCTTGTGTGGCATTTAAGCAAAAACCAAACATATGGCAGCAGTGATGTCAGACAGAAAATGAGGTCTGGTGCACCTAAGTATTAACTTATCATTATTATGAAACAGTGCAAATTGTGCTCATTATAAGTATTATTAACTTATCATCATTATGAAACAGTGCAAATTGTGCTCTTTGTGGTTGGCTTGTTCATCTGCTGATATTATTACATTGCCAGTTAGGAGATGATTATCTATGCACACGTGTGCATTAGCCCACTAGAATTTATAGATTTGCATGGTCATCTACTTTTGATCCTAACTGTTGAATAATAATTACGATGGACTATTGATTATGTTGACCTATGGACTCTCCATGTATTTTAGATCCTGCTCTTAGACGTCACCATCCTGGGCTGGATTTAGGGGCTTCTTGTTGACACAGCAACTAGTTTATCATTGTAGTGACACTGGCAGCAGGGTTAATGGAAGTGTGTTGGTTTAGCGTGGGCAGTTGAGCCCTGACTCAGTGCTTAATGTGTTGCGCTTGTTTGCCTTCTGTGCTTAGATTGCATTAGCCATGTTTCGGCCTTGTAATCGATACACGTCCCATGAGGATTTATTCCCTTTGCTAACGTCCTGCGAGGATTTATTCCGCTGCCCTGGGAGAGAAATGTGGTCCGAGGGGGCCGGGGACTCAAATATGCACTCTCATCGACGTGGGTGAAGATGGACGCTGTCCAGCCAGACCACCCACCGGCTTCCACTGTCGTTATTTATTATTGTTGTTTATAATTATAATGTTTTTATTTATCCGATGCTTTTATCCATTGCTGCTTACAGGTACCAATTGCCACCCGCGTTACCTGACATGTTGCCAGATGGACGCTGTCCAGCCAGACCACCCCACCGGCTTCCACTGTCGTCCACCTGGCAACATGTCAGGTAACGCGGGTGGCAATTGGTACCTGTAAGCAGCAATGGATAAAAGCATCGGATAAATAAAAACATTATAATAATAAACAACAATAATAAATAAACACATGCAAATGTAAATCAGGGTTATTAGCCAAGTATACTTGCATATACAAGGAATTTGTGCTTTGCATTTTACCCATCCTGGGGTAGGGTGCAACACAGTGTACACCCATTCAAACACACACACACACACACACACAAACACACACACACACACTCAGAGCGGGCACAGTAAGAGCACAAACACACTCGGAGCAGTGGGCACACTAAGAGCACACACACACACTCGGAGCACACACACACACTCGGAGAAGTGGGCACACTAGGAGCACACACACACACTCGGAGAAGTGGGCACACTAGGAGCACACACACACACTCGGAGCAGTGGGCACGATAGGAGCACATACACACCCAGAGCAGTGAGCACACTTGGAGCACACACACACACACACACTCGGAGCAGTGGGCACACTAGGAGCACACACACACCCAGAGCAGTGAGCACACTTGGAGCACACACACACTCGGAGCAGTGGGCACAGTAGGATACACATACATACTCGGAGCAGTGGGTACACTAGGAGCACACACACACACACACTCGGAGCAGTGGGTACACTAGGAGCACACACACACACACACTCGGAGCAGTGGGCACACTAGGAGCACACACCCACACTCGGAGCAGTGAGCACACTAGAAGCACACACACACTCGGAGCAGTGGGCACAGTAGGATACACATACATACTCGGAGCAGTGGGTACACTAGGAGCACACACACACACACACACTCGGAGCAGTGGGCACACTAGGAGCACACACACACACTCGGAGCAGTGAGCACACTAGAAGCACACACACACTCGGAGCAGTGGGCACAGTAGGATACACATACATACTCGGAGCAGTGGGTACACTAGGAGCACACACACACACTCGGAGCAGTGGGTACACTAGGAGCACACACACACACACTCGGAGCAGTGGGCACACTAGGAGCACACACACACACTCGGAGCAGTGGGTAGCCTTTGATCTGGTGCCCGGGGAGCAGTTGGGGGTTAGGTGCCTTGCTCATGGGCACCTCATCCATGGATATGGATGTGGGAGAGCGCTGTTCAGTCACTCAAACTAGGGCTGGGCGATATGGACCAAAACTGATATCCCGATATTTTGGGGCTGATTGGCGATATACGATATCGATACGATATTGATATTTGAAACAGAAAGAGCGAAGTGCTTCATATATTCACCCAACACAACAATTATGACAACACAGCCGGTTTTAATTATATTCATTTCAGACTGCTCTAACAGAGCTGTGCAAAAAAGTGTAAACAATAACATAGGCCTACAATAGGCATAGGCTACAGTTGCTCTGATAAAGCTGTGCAAATAACAAAAGACCAAAAGTTGACCCTGACTGACAACACAAGCCTACATTGTACTGCACAATGCAATATTTTGGGCACAAAAATATTGAAAAACCTGCAGTTTTGTCACACAATGCGAGTCCTCGCGAGTCCCCGCGTGTAGGTTGTCTCCCTGAGGACTTTAGATCTGCTATTGTATATCACTAAACGCAAGCATTCATCAGTGTATTTAAATTAGCTAGGCTATGTACCAAAAATGACATTTTACCGTGAGTCGAAGAGCTGTAAAAAGTGTTGTAACTTAAATCTGCGTGTACAAAACCGCTTGGAGCCCCAGTGGAATTTTGATTTCACAACGAGAATTCTCGGTCTAGCCGTTGATGTGCCGACGGAATAGGCATCAGCACCAACCTCTGATCAAGGTAAACAAAATCTGACTCAGTGTCCGTCATGTTTGAAAGTTTGTAGTGCTGCGAGGGAGAACGTGCACATGCAGGGGCGCAGTTGAGCAGAGCTGCGGCTATCTGAATGGTCTGAACACAGAAGAGCAAGTGGCTTTGATAAAATGGCCCATTATTTGACATAATACCGGTATTACGATATTGTCTCAACTACATATCGTTTTCAAAAATATATCGGTCGTAGTCGTAATACCGATATATCGCCCAGCCCTAACTCAAACCCACATTCTTCCAGCTGTCTGGAAGTAACCTGGTGCTGGTGTAGCCATCCATTTGGCCACAGTTCAGGAGACACACTGGACTGAAGCTCACTGATACGGGTCTGGCTCAGCTATGGCTGAGAACCGTCTGGAATCTGGCATCCATCAGGGCCTGATGAACTTGTCCCATATGGGGTGGTGGTAGTGCAGTGGCTAGCATGCATTTATTAACCACAAATAGTCGTGGGCTCAATTCCTGGATGCCCCCGCTGTGCCCTCGAGCAAGGCACTTCATCCCAGATCTGGTCCCTGGAGACTGGTCCTGCAATTTGTATCAGTAAGCAGCTTTAAATAAAAGTGTCAACTAAATTAATAGTATCTGGCCCAGGTGAGACGATCAGCTGTTTGGAAGTTACCTGGTGACTAAATAAATAGTACCTGGCCCAGGTGAGACGCACAGCTGTCTGGAAGTTACCTGGTGATGGTGCTTTCACAAGACAAACTGGTGTAGCGGGGATTTGCAATTAAGACAAACAAAGGCCGTGTTTACACTAGGGCTTAAGATACCTCTTAGGGGATTGGACCACAGGTGGACAGCTTAGACACATTGCTATTCACCTTTGTGTTTATCGAGCGTCTCAGGAGTCCATCTGAACAGGTGCAGAATCTCATCACTTCATACTGTGGTCAGCGCCAACTGTTCAGCATTATTTACACTCTAAAAGATATATGTGTGTCCCAGGCCACCGCAGTAACTGCTTTCAGTGCTTGGATCATCTGTTGCTGTTTTTCTTGAGAGACAGAGTGGGAGATTCACAATTTAGACACAAAGGGATATCCTGGTAGGCCTATAATTAAGCCTTATGGTGCGTTTCATAGATAATAGATACCTAGGTAATTAGCAATCAACTATTTATATATCGCATTTCATACACAGAGGTCATTCAATGTGCTTAAACACAAGCAAACAGGAATAGCTAATAAAAACATAGAAGGGCAATAGTCAAAGAATAGTTTAAAAAGTAAAGAATAATAATAATTAAAACACATGAAAAAACAACATAATGATTATAGTCAAGCACCCAGTGTATAGCAGCACTCTATAGAGATTCTTGAAGTAGTCCCAAACTGTGTGCGCACAAATACCCTTTCAGAGTCAAAATGGCCGCCCACAGGTCTCGATAGTCCCCCTCGTGGAGTATTAACACCCACAATAGTTAACAATTAATGCACAAAAACAGACACGGAGAGGGACAGATTAACTGGCATGCACGCACACACACACACACACACACACACTCTATCTCTCTCTCACACACACACTCTCACACACACACTCTCTCTCTCTCACACACACACACACACACTCTTTCTCACTCACACACACACAATTCATCCTTTCTGCACTAGTGGTTCTGGGTAAACATGGCATCATCGTCTCCAAATGGATACACCTGTTATTGCAGAAATGGAGCGATACTCAGCTAGTGTTTTGCGTTTGGCTTGCTTAGTCCACACAGTTGCAGTCCACACTAAACAAGCTTGTGACTTGTTTATATAAAAACAAGTTTGTGACTTGTTTTGACTCCCAAACACAATTTTAATTTACAGATGAATGGATACATAGGTAATTACAAACACATGCACACATAAACAGACAAAGAGAGAGACAGACATACACACACACACACACACACACACACACACACACACACACACACACACACACACACACTCACACACACGCACACACTCACACACACGCACACACACACACACAGCCCACACACACACACACACACACACACACACACACACTGCACGCTGCCTCCCAGTCTTTGCTCACACAGTCAGTGTTCCATCATATTGAGTTTTCTCCACTAATGAGATCAAACCAGAACAGCTACGCACTGCCTTGCTAATTGATAATTGCTTTTACAACTCAAACAGCTACAATTGCTTTCCCTCTGTCTTTCTCTCTCTCTCTTTCTCTCTCTCTCTCTATTTCTCTCTCCCTCTCCCTCTGACTTTATCTCTCTCTCTCTCTCTCTCTCCCTCTTTCTTTCTCTCTCTATCTCTTTCTCTCTCTATCTCTCTCTTTCTCTCTTTCTTTTGTGCAGCTTGCTGTTTGCAGCCAAAAAGAGTCATATAATCTACTTGAGCACTGCAATAAGGAACATTACACATTCTGCTCAAGCATGTAACCAAGTTTGGAGTGTTTTCCGCATATCATCATGGCTCACAGTGTGCTTTGAACTGGTTGCCTTCTCGAGTCGCCCAAAGTGCTAATTCAGCCGGAAAAAAAATCACACTTATGGATTTTGAGCCTGAGCAGGTTCAGGCTTGCATAAGCCAGAGAGAGAGAGAGAGAGAGAGAGAGAGAAAGAGAGCGAGAGAGAGAATGTGAGTGCTAGTGGGGGTGTAGTATTAAAGGGCTGTACGCTCTTGTACGTTTGCCACTTCATACTTATCATTTATTATTCATGGAACAAGAGGAGAGACCAGCCACAAGATGGACGCCAGTCTGAAATAGCTTGAAACTGTGCGCTCATTTGTGTGTGTACTGTATGTCCGTGCGTGTGTGTAGGTGGGTGTGTGTGTGCACTTCACTACTGTTCCTCTCTACTGTTTTACAGTTAACTGAACTGAACTCAGAGGTGTGTAAGAGGCGGCAGCCTGCCTCAGCAGTAGCTCTATCTGAGTATGTTATTATGACACTATGGCACTATGAGGCTAGTTTTACCTGTATTTCCGTATGGCTAAGCACCATCCCACTGCAATCTGATCACACACAATGCATTGCAACGCCAGGTGCATACTTAAGAGTGAGAGTGGGGTTGGTAAGGGGTATATGGCTATGGTTCAGAGGCAGGTAGGAAAGAAGGAGGAACTCATGCTTGACAAAGACCCTGGTGGCTCGAAAACGTTGCTTTATGTTTTTAACGCAATACATTTAGTTCTTCTGGGAGATTGCAGTGTGCTCACAACTACTCTTCTTTCCTTGATAAGCCACCTGGCCTCAGTGAGGTGGGATGTGCATCCAATAATTTTCAAAAGAACTCAGAGGCAGGTAACCACAGCAGAGGCACGTAACCACAGCAGGTTGTGGCTTTATCCAACTATTTTTCCCTGTCCAACGCCTTAATCATGAGTGCCATAGACCCTGCAATCCCACCTCCATATCTCAGAGCCTATAATAGACTCCCTCTCTCCTGATCCCTCATTTTACACTGCGGGGCTGTGGCGATGATGACCCATAATTCTGGAGTTTGAGTGGGGATTGTCAGGGCTGTGAGCTGGCGGGGCTCGGGGGCCTGCAGTGCCGGCGCTGAGGGATGAGGAGGGGTTTTTGGGTCAGTGATGTGTTGTGTGCGTCAGCGTCATCGCTGCGGTGTGGCACAGGTCGGTGCGCCCCAGAGCGCCGTGGTGCATTATGGGTTGGCATAGACCTAGTGCTCCCAGTTGCCTCATAGGCTCCCATTGATCCCTGGCTTTCTATTTATGGAAATGACAGAGAGAGAGAGAGAGAGAGAGTCTTTTTTCCCTCTTTCTCTCTCTCTCTGTCTCACTCTCTCTCCCCCCTCTTCCTATTTCTCCCTCTCTCTCTCGTTTGGTCCTGTCTAACAGCAGCAACAGGAGTGTTGTGGGTAGAGTCGCTGGCTGCCCTGGAGGGGAGCATTATGGGAATTGTCTGATTTCAGAGCTGGTTTCACCTTCTGTGGCTGCCGAGTCAAGGCAAGGTGGATGTCGTGTCAGGAATGAGTTAGCCGCTAGTGCTTGGCGTCCTCATAGCAGGTGGACCAGCGTTTATGCATTACAGGGGCTGTTAGCCGCTAGCGCTTAGCGTCCTCATAGAGCATGCAGGTACAGCAGTGTTTATCCATTACAGGGGCTGTTAGCCGCTAGCGCTTGGCGTCCTCATAGAGCATGCAGGTGGACCAGCATTTATGCATTATAGGGGCTGTTAGCCGCTTAGCGTAACCAAACACTGACCTCCCTGATGGCTTTTCTGTAGGAGCCAATTGGCATGTTAAGACCGACACGCTGAGCTGCTTGGTCCCAGTGTATTACTGCATCTGACCTGGAAGTGGTTTTTAATGACCCAATCAAACTGTCAGTGTGATCACGGACCACCATATAAGGCTCTGTTTATTCATGACATTGATCCTGAATCGGATCTTTATCCATTTAAGACACAGCCTGTTCACATCTGCCCAGTGTGATGTTCTCACAGTGCCCAGATAATTCTAGCAAAATCAGATTGGCAGATAGCGGACCGCTGGTGTTTTAGCTGTAATGTTTTGTAATTTTAGCTTGTCATGAATATTAAGAAAATACATGAAATGTTATTAAAATAATGTATGGAGTATAACTGAACAAATGAAAAAGATTTTAGACCAATAGTGGCAATATATCGGGCCATTTGTCTGCAACCCGCCAGAGGACCGCCAGAGAACCGATGAGCAAAACGTCAGCGGACCGCCAGCTAATCCCCCAAAGGACCGACAGTGGTCCGCCAGCCTCTTGCTATCTGGGTAGGAAGGGATTCTCCCTGGGTAATTAGCATTAGGTGCCTCTTTTCCTTGCATTTCTGTATTATTAAGTGAGCTCAGGGTGTGGATGACCACAATTGCATTTAACCCAATCGGTGAATTAGTGAAACACGAACAGCACACAGTGAACACACAGTGAGGTGAAGCACACACTAATCCTGGAGCAGTGAGCTGCCTGCTTCAACGGCGGTGCTCGGGGAGCAGTGAGGGGTTAGGTGCCTTGCTCAAGGGCACTTCAGCCGCGGCCCACTGGTCGGGGCTCGCAACCCTCCGGTTACAAGTCCAGAGCGCTAACCAGCGGGCCACAGTGTTTGTGTTTATGTCTTCTGGACAGCATAGTATGCTCACTACAAGTACTCTGGGACAATATGGCTACCTGACGTGAAAAGATAAGCTGTTGGAATGTAAGCCAAGCAATGAATGGAATGAATGGAAGATTTACCTGCCATTGAAAGATTGATCTGTAAACGCTTTTCATCCTAATGCTTTCCAGCACTGACTGTTGTTTTCCGTTTTTTATTTTTTTATTTTTAATGGAATCATACAGTACCAAGGGATGATAAACTGCAGAGCCAATCCTGTTTCAGGGAACCCACAGCATGCAAAGCTGTGTCTCCATTCGCTCTATAATCGAACTGTAAGTGCTTACTTTAACAGAGCCTAAATGTGTTTTAGAAGACTGCTCAGGAGTGTGGCCTGCAGAAGTGCAGCGATGTGTATGAATGTGTATCGAGCCACGGTGCACTGACGAGTCGAGACGAGAGATCAATTCGGCTGTCTCTCCGTCACATGAATCATTCAGCAGTGTAGGTCCTCTCCTCTCGGGGAGCCATCACCGTCATGCGGCCCTGTGACATTCTCCCCCGATCCCAAACGCGCATCAATATTTTATTTATGAGCACTTGTAAATGGCTGAACTCCTCTGCTTAATGGCAGCCATGAGAGAGACAAGCTCGGCCAACATCCATATTAATCGTGTTTATTTTCTTTTTGGACATGTGTGATGCGTGTTATGGTGTACACATGAGGCAGCTCGGGTTTATGCAGTTTGTGAGCCGTCGTGTGTGTGTCTGTGTGTGTGTGTGTGTGTGTGTGTGTGTGTGTGTGTGTGTGTGTGTGTGTGTGTGTGTGTGTGTGTGTGAACCATTGTGTGTTTGAGCAGACATGCCTCAGAGGTTATTAAAATGTGTGACACATACACACACACACACACACACACACACACACACACACACACACACATACATACATGCTCACACACACACACACACACACACACACACACACACACACACACACACACACACACGCAAAGGTCTGCTGAGGTGAGCTATTTTTATGCGTGGAACCTGAGGTCATCTGCTGTTAGCTTCCAGCGCTGGGCTCTTTTGCTCAAGTGAAAGTCCAACTTGGGATTCTTTTTCTGATTCAAAAAGAGATTTTAAAATTGGTGTTCAAAAATCCAGCTGAATGTGCATTTTGTATCTGACCGTTGGTTAGGCATATGTGTCTGAATGTGTGTGTGTGTGTGTCTGAGTGTGTGTATGTGTGTGTGTGAGTGTGTGTGAGTGTGACTGTGAGTGTGTGTGTGTGTGTGTGTGACTGTGAGTGTGTGTGTGTGTGTGTGTGTGTGTGTGTGTGTGTGTGTGTGTGTGTGTGTGTGTGTGTGTGTGTGTGTGTGTGTGTGGAGTGTGGGTGTGTCTGAGTGTGTGTGTGTGTGTGTGTATGTATGTGTAGTGGAATGGGTATTGAAGGAATGTGTTTAAGTAGGAAAAAACTTAGCCCAGAGACTGCCAGCACGGTCACTTTAAAGGTAGTCCAGCGAGGGGATGTGTGTTTGATGTGTGTGTGAGTGTGTGTGAGATCCAGAAGCCCA
>NC_055959.1:34916225-34921225 GCF_018492685.1 Alosa sapidissima | reverse complement strand
ACCGGTTCTTCACCCTACTCCCATCTGGCCGCAGATACAGAGCCCTGGACTGGAAAAAAGCGCACTATAAGAAAAGTTTTATACCCTCAGCAATCACTGCACTAAACAAACTCCTGTGGCAATCATCCATCCCCCCTATTCATTTGTGCTTTATGTTGTCTGCACTGTCCACCTTTTTGCTTGTATGGTGTTGAGGAGGGAGGGAACTGGGGGGGGGGGGGGGTATGGGGTGTGATGTTATATGTTATATGTATGAGGCTGTGTACATCCTGCATGGAATGTAACAATGATATGTGTGAAAAAGAATATCCTTATAGGACAATAAAGACTATACTATACTATACTATAGCAGGGCCTCGCTAAAGAGTGACTGGCCAGGATTCTGGAGTCTGCACTCCTCCTGACCAATAGCAGGGCCTCGCTAAAGAGTGAGTGGCCAGGATTCTGGAGTCTGCACTCCTCCTGACCAATAGCAGGGCCTCGCTAAGGAGTGACTGGCCAGGACTCTGCCGTGACAGCGCGGGCCTCACTAATGAGACACAAAAGGCCAATCTGCTGTAGCGATATCTCATTAGACTCCGTCAGCTTGACACCAGCCACAGCCAAGCCAAGGGCCCCACCATATCAATAATTAGCATCAGTCAGCGCGGCAGCTAACACCAGCCCCGCACTGTCTGGCATGCAGAGTCCCACAGTCAACCGCAGAGTCAACCATAGGCCTACAAGCCATGTTATGGGCACCACAGGACCTGTTTCAACAAGCATACATCAATATCAATGCCATCTCTTGAAGCTGTCTTGTAATGACTGCAGTGTGTGTGTGTGTGTGTGTGTGTGTGTGTGTGTGTGTGTGTGTGTGTGTGTGTGTGTGTGTGTGTGTGTGTGTGTGTGTGTGTGTGATTTTAATTGCCAATCATTTTAATTTACTTGTTTGTGCCATCTCATAGTCGTTAGTAGCTTGGATTCCTTCTTAAGTGTAATTTGATAAGTGACACACCAGCCAAGTAATTTGAACTCTATTTGTTTATTTAAAAGAAAGAAACTACTGTAAGCCAAGTTGTTTTATATTCCTGATGCAGACTTTTATATTTGAAAGCATTTGGCAAATGAGACATGCTTGAATATTTATTGTCCTTTGTCAGGGATCTTACCATATGCGCTCCATTGCTCACACCCTCAGTCTGTATCCAAATGGCTGCACTGATTTAATTTAAACATTTCAGTTTCAGAGTGAATCTCCAGCCATATTGTAATGTTTGTTGTCTGAAGCTGCACTGAGCAAACACATGTATCCCTCAGAGTATAAACATATGGTAACACTCGGCAGAGACAGAGTCAGAGTCTTAGTGCACAACCAGAACACACACATCAGGACTGGTCTTAGTACAGTACACAGCCAGCACACACACACATCAGGACTGGTCTTAGTACAGTACACAGCCAGCACACACACACACATCAGGACTGGTCTTAGTACAGTACACAGCCAGCACACACACACATCAGGACTGGTCTTAGTACACAACCAGCACAGACACATCACGACTGGTCTTAGTGCAGAACCAGCACAGACACATCAGGACTGGTCTTAGTACAGTACACAACCAGAACAGACATATCAGGACTGGTCTTAGTGCAGAACCAGCACAGACACATCAGGACTGTTCTTAGTACAGTACACAACCAGCACAGACACATCAGGACTGGTCTTAGTACACAGCCAGCACAGACACATCAGGACTGGTCTTAGTACAGTACACAACCAGCACAGACACATCAGGACTGGTCTTAGTACACAGCCAGCACAGACACATCAGGACTGGTCTTAGTACAGTACACAACTAGCACAGACACATCAGGACTGTTCTTAGTACAGTACACAACCAGCACAGACACATCAGGACTGGTCTTAGTACACAACCAGCACACACACACACACATCAGGACTGGTCTTAGTACACAACCAGCACAGACACATCAGGACTGGTGTTAGTACAGTGAGCGAGAGGGTGATTGAGTGAGGAAGTGTGAGAGGGTGTATGAGTGAGGTGTTATGAAGAGGCAGCCTTCTTGCTAATAGTGAACTGATGAACCCCTGAGCTTTGTGTCCTGGACGTGGTAAGGCTTGCTGTGTCTTAGGCCACTCTCCCTCTTAATCTCTCTCTCTCTCTCTCTCACTCACACACACACACACACACACACACACACACACACACACACACACACACACACACACACACCTGCATGCATACAGTACGTACATACAGGCTTTCTCTCTCGGCCTCGCCCTCTCTGGTCAGAATCTGTCCAATGAAGAAGTATCAGTTTGAGCTCCATAACAGTCATTAAAGAACAGAAGCGGTGGGCAGTGAGCGGCCATATCATAATTATAAAAAGCCCCTCTTCTTTTCTAATGACCTCGGCTGGAATTGGAAATGCAGATAGCCACACGGTCGCCACACTTTCCCCTGTCACGGAGGAGCGGAGGGGTAGAAAATGAGGGGGTGGAATAAGTAAGAGAGAGAGAGAGAGGGAGAGAGAGAGGGAGGGGGTGGTAGGAGTGTTGATGAGGGGTTGCCACTCACAGAAAGAGAGAGGGAGAGAGAGAGAGAGGAGAGAGAGAGAGAGAGAGAGAGAGAGGGAGAGAGAGAGAGAGAGAGAGAGAGAGAGGGAGAGAGAGAGAGAGAGAGAGAGAGAGAGAGAGAGAGAGAGAGAGAGAGAGAGAGGGAGAGAGAGGGAGAGAGGGAGAGAGAGAGAGAGAGAGAGAGAGAGAGAGAGAGAGAGAATAATGTAAGGGACAGACACTAGACAAAAGCAAAACATGATACAAATCCCTATATTATTTATTTTTGTGCTTTATAGTACCTTACTTCATTGTCTTCTGAGTACTGTCTATACATGCACATCCTCCAACTGCCCCTATTGCCCCTATAGTGGGCAAACAAAAACAGACATGTATAATCAATTGACACCAGCTCTAGCTCTCTGCACTGATAGTTGGACTTTCAGAGCAATTAGAAGCTACCCCACTGCTGTACAGTACATACTAGGGCATTTTCTGAATGCAATTTTGTTTATAGGCATATGGTGAATTGTTTACATGTGTGTGTGTGTTTGTACTATGAAAATGCAGAAACCGTACAGTTTCCGTGGTCCAAAAACCATGATGCAAACTAAACCATGATACTAAACCATGATGCATACTAAACCATTATGCATACTAAACCATTATGCATACTAAACCATTATGCATACTAAACCATAATGCATGCTAAACCATAATGCATGCTAAACCGTGGGCACATCGATTCACTGCATCCCTAGTATACATACTGTAGTATTGTATTGCTTTTATTGTCCATGTCCATACCTACTTCAGTCATGAACTAGAGGAAGAAAGAAGAGATTGGAGGGAGGAGAGGAGAAAAGAAGAGATGAGAGGCTTTAAGGAGAGGGAGGAGGAGAGGGAGAAAGAAGGGAGAGAGAGAGAAGAGTGATGGATGAAGGGAAGAACACGGAGATGGAGGGATGGAGCGGAGCGTGGGTGTTGCTGAAGAGGTGGCCGCTAGTTAATTGATGGTGGTCTGCACATGTCCTCTCAGACAGACACACATTCCGTGTGGTGCATTCGTTTCTTTCTTTAATGCTTCATTTCTTCCTTTCGAGAGGAGGAAACTGCCCTGGTCTCGGGCACACAGCACCCTTGATTAGATTAGCACTGGACTCCTGACAGCTAACATGACACACATGACAAGTGTGTGTGTGTGTGTGTGAGTGTGTGTGTGTGTGTGTGTGTGTGTGTGTGTGTGTGTGTGTGTGTGTGTGTGTGTGTGTGTGAGTGTGAGTGTGTGTGTGTGTGTGTGTGTGTGTGTGTGTGTGTGTGTGTGTGTGTGTGTGTGTGTGTGTGTGTGCGCGTGGATAACCTGATTCGTTCCAGGATCATAGTTCTATTGGTTGCCTTGGTTGCCTGTTCCCTTCTCTTTGAGTAGATCTCTTTCTCTACATGCTATTGAAATAGCCTGGACATGCATGTGCTCATGCTATTGAAATAGCCTGGACATGTACAGTATGTGCTCATTCATGCTATTGAAATAGCCTGGACATGTATGTGCTCATTCATGCTATTGAAATAGCCTTGACATGTATGTGCTCATTCATGCTATTGAAATAGCCTGGACATGTATGTGCTCATTCATGCTATTGAAATAGCCTTGACATGTATGTGCTCATGCTGGACATGTATGTGCTCATGCTATTTTAATAGCCTTGACATGTATGTGCTCATGCTATTGAAATAGCTTGGACATCTATGTGCTCATGCTGGACATGTATGTGCATGCTTTTGAAATAGCCTGTTTCTTGAATAGGATCACTGGACATGTTGTTGTGCTTGTTTTCTATTGCTCTAACTGTCACCGCTCAACATGGAAGAGACTCTCAGTATGTGTCAGTGTTGCTCTGACGGGGACAAACACACAGAGAATTCCGGTGTGATATTGACCTAAAGTGTGTTGAAACATGATACCGAGTGTGAACTTATGTCTCATAGCTCATCTCGGCTTGTCCCCTGCACTCCGAAATCTGGCGCTAGTTATTTGATGCTACCAACAGGTTTTCAAAGGGCGTGCCTTGGGCATCAGCCTAGCAATGCAAATAAATCACTGTTTTACACCATTTATGAGGCTCAAAGTAGCTCCACACTTCAATGGTAGACTTCCGAGGGCCCTGACATTTAAAACGAGACATTGAGAACTTTGAAAAAGCACTGGTAGTTTATTTACAAGACGATTTATACAGACAGTATCTTCAGGAAGTTTACCGTTTGCCGCCATCTTGAATTTAGTCACGATAAGTCGAGCAACTAGTACGAATGAACAGGTATGATAAGGGATCAGATTCCATAAATAATTCCGTGGAAATGCATAGATTCCAGTTGCTTCCAGTAGCAGCAACTGGAATCCATGAATGAACACGTCATCACCATCAGCTCTCCCCTTTCC
>NC_055959.1:34910099-34912599 GCF_018492685.1 Alosa sapidissima | reverse complement strand
TGACATCTGTTTACACACACGCACACGCACACACACACACACGCACACACACACACACACACACACACACACACACACACACACACACACACACACACACACACACGTATGCACAGACACACAAACACAGATACATACACACACACCTCCTTTCTCTCTCTCTCTCCCTGACTTGTCAGAAAGGAAAGAGTGGATGTGCGTTTGTGCTGGTATGCAAGTCAAATACATCATTCAGCCACTGGTCGTTGTGTGGGCAAACTAATTGGAAAACAGTGTAAATATCACTGGGACTCTAATTGCTTTCTGCCGAGAGGTGTCAAGAGCACCTCGCTGCACCCGCACGCTCTGCCCCCTCCATCTCTCTTTCCCTCCCTCTCTCTCTACCTCCCTCTCTCTCTCTCTCTCCATCCCTCTCTCTACCTCCCTCTCTCTCTCTCTCCTCCTCCCTCTCTCTCCATCTCTCTCCCTCCCTCCCTCTCTCTCTACCTCCCTCTCTCTCCATCTCTCTCTACCTCCCTCTCTCTCTACCTCCCTCTCTCTCTCCCTCCCTTTCTCTCTCTCTCTCTCTCTCTCTATCCCTCCCTCTCTAGAAAGAAAGAAAGAAAGAAAGAAAGCATGCTTGTGCTGTGCACAAGGGTTTGTCTGCACAGTGTTAACAGAGTGATTTGTTCTACAGCATGTTATGGAGAGGCCACAGTAGTGATGGGGACGAGACCGCCTATGCCGAGTCCGAGTCAAGACCGAGTCTTTGAAGGGTCGAGACCGAGTCGAGACCGAGTCTGTTGGTTTTCAAATACAGTCGAGTCCGAGTCAAGACCGAGTCTTTGAGGAAGCAAGTCCGAGTCGAGACCGAGTCCTTTAGGAGTCGAGACCGAGTCGAGACCAAGACCATAAAAAAATGTCAGTTTTAATATTCATAATTTAATATCACCCCAGTTAATAATCAACAGTTAGGCCTACAGACTAAGCTAGATTGGGAATTGTTTAGAGGAGCAGTCTTAACGTCTTAATATGGACTATGCTGACCTACAGACACTCACCGGCAGCAGAGCCATAGAGATAAATAAACGGCTCTGACGGCAGTATCTTTGCATTGCACCATGGGATGTCATTTTCAAATAATGCCGGTCAACATTGCATTTTATTATTATTGTTGTTATATGTTGTCTGTTTTTTTATATGAACATAAAAAATGCGTTGGTCTCGAGGACTCAGTCTGAAATTACGAGTCCTTCTCCTCCCACTGTGGTCCGAGACCGAGTCAAGACCGAGTCTTTGAAGGAACGAGTCCGAGACGAGACCGAGAAAGCAGAAATTGGTCTCGAGACCGGACTCGAGTCCGAGACCGGACTCGAGTACTACATCACTAGGCCACAGGCACTGTTTGAAGAACCTCTTTACTCTGAATTCCCAATGGTCTGGGTGGCTGAGTATAGTATAGTAAAGTATATCTACTATTTTGATCCCATGAGGGAAATTTGGTCTCTGCATTTATCCCAATCCGTGAATTAGTGAAACACACTGAGCACACAGTGAACACACAGTGAGGTGAAGCACTAATCCCGGTGCAGTGAGCTGCCTGCAACAACAGCTGCGCTCGGGGAGCAGTGAGGGGTTAGGTGCCTTGCTCAAGGGCACTTCAGCCGTGTCTACTGGTCGGGGTTCGAACCGGCAACCCTCCGGTTACAAGTTCGAAGCGCTAACCAGTAGGCCACGGCTGAGTGTGGACTGTCTTACCCAAACAGCATAGGCTTGCATTGCCCTCCAAACCTTTGGCAACTATTTCACCCGCCACCGTCATGGGAAAACATCGAGACATCAAAAGCTCTAATGTTGCCACAGGATGTGTGTCTTTCTGTGAGTGCATATGTGCATAAGTGTGTGTGTGGGTGTGTGTGTGTGTGTGTGTCTGTGTGTCTGTGCGTGTGTCTGTCTGTTTGTGTGTGTGTGTGTGTGTGTGTGTGTGTGTGTGTGTGTGTGTCTAAGCTATGCAAATTAATATACAGTACAGCCATATGTGCATTCTGCACATGTGGTACATGTTTTCCTCCCACTCATGTGTGTGTGTGTGTGTGTGTGTGTGTGTGTGTGTGTGTGTGTGTGCATGTGTGTGTTTGTGTGTGTGTCTAGGCTGTGCAAATGAACCTACAGTACAGCCAGCCATACATGCATTCTGCACATGTGGCACATGTTTTTCTCCCACTCATGAGGAGATGGCTTAGACGGGTAAAGAAACATCTATACATATGACTTTAGAGCTTTTCCATCCTTGCTTTACCTGTATGTACACTGCTATGCGTACCTGTATGTACACTGCTATGCGTACCTGTACTGTATGTACACTGCTATGCGTACCTGTACTGTATGTACACTGCTATGCGTACCTGTACTGTATGTACACTGCTATGCGTACCTGTATGTACACTGCTATGCGTACCTGTACTGTATGTACACTGCTATGCGTACCTGTACTGTATGTACACTGCTATGCGTACCTGTA
>NC_055959.1:34892599-34900099 GCF_018492685.1 Alosa sapidissima | reverse complement strand
CACTCCATCAGCCTGAGACTAGACACATGTGCTTGTTTGTGCATTCAGCGAGCGATAATAATGACCATTACAATGTTTGCTAATTATTCCTGAATCCGTTTGACTGCAGAGCTTGAATCCATTTTACAGATCCTGAATCCATTAGACAGAGCCTGAATCCATTTGACAGCAGAGCCTGAATCCATTTTACAGATCCTGAATCTATTTTACACATCATGAATCCATTAGATAGCAGAGCCTGAATCCATTTTACAAAGGCAGGATCCACTGTGCCTAAAAGGTGATTTGCCGCTACTGTGGTACTGCCATACTTAATGGTTGACACCCAGAATGATGTTATTTCAGGGGAAGTTATTAGTTATACAAGGCACAGTTTCATGAAATAGCCACTGAAGCAATCATCATGGAACTACAGTGTGATTGTTTGTGTGTGCATGTGTTTTTGTGTGGGCAATGAGTCAGATGAGAGTGTGTTCTATTTGTGTGTGTGTGTGTGTGTGTGTGTGTGTGTGTGTGAGAGAGAGAGAGAGAGAGAGAGAGAGAGAGAGAGAGAGAGAGAGGGAGAGAGAGAAAGATAGTGTTATTGCTTGGGTTTGTGTCCTGGGTCTCTTCTCCGCTCTGTTTGTCCCTTATCCCTGCCAGTATTATCATCGGTCCATCAGCCTGTGATGTCATTGGTCCAACAGGCGGCTTATGATGTCATTGGTCCATCGCCCTGTGATGTCATCGGTCCAACAGGCGGCCTATGATGTCATTGGTCCATCGCCCTGTGAGGTCATCGGTCCAACAGGTGGCCTGTAATGGATCACTGGAGAGAGGAAACCTGAGCACATTTATTTATTTATTTTATTTTATCTTATTTTATTTTTATCTTATCTTATTTCATTTTATTGGATTACAGTGTAATGCACAATTGACACATATAGAGATCCTACCATCCTACACCATCCCATCCCATCCAACCCAGCACACACTTAATAAACAACAAAATAAATCATGAAAAAGAAAGAATCAAACCAAACCAATCAACAAAAGACCTAACCAATATAACACAGGCAATATAAAACGTTAAAAGATAATAATAATAACTAGATAAAGACTTATGCTTGTGAAGGAGCTCCGCCAGCTCAAATGTTCTCAGGGCTATTAGCAATAGATGCTGTCTAATCTAGAAAGGGTGTGTAGGTTTTATGGGAGGTGTTTAGGGAACCTCTTAAGGAGAAACACATTTTCTCCAGTTTCACACTTTGTAACATCTCCCATATCCATCCATCAGGAGTGGGTGCTGATGCGCGCTTCCATTTTAAAAGGCTAAGACGTCTTGCCAATAAAGCTGTAAATGCCACCACACGTTGAACCAGAGCTCATCATTAGGGATGGAGGAGGCCACTTTAGGGCCCAGGAAAGACAATCACTAATACAAACACGTGTGTGTGTGTGTGTGTGTGTGTGTGTGTGTGTGTGTGTGTGTGTGTGTGTGTGCATGCATGTGCGTGCGTGCGTGTGTGTGTGCGTGTGTGTGTGCGTGTATGTGTGTGTGTGTGTGTGTGCATGTATGTGTGTGCATGCATGTATGTGCGTGCGTGCATGTGTGTGTGCGTGTGCGTGTGCGTGTGTGTGTGTGTGTGTGTGTATGCGTGTGAACCTCTCCAAGGTCCTCATATCTCTTGCTGAACTGTGGGCAGTCCTGACGGCACCTGGGGCATGTGAAGTGGCTGAGCATTTTGGGAATAGCATCCCTTTCCCTTCTCTTATTTCTCATGGTGTGTGTGTGTGTGTATGTATTCCCACGTGGAGGCTCTGCAGGAGTGTGTTATCTGCTGGAGCCGAGCCCATGGAGGAGGAAGTGTGTGTTATCTGTGTATGCGTTCGCTCCACAGACACAAAGACGAGCCCATGGAGGAGGAAGTGTGTGTTATCTACATATGCGTTCGCTCCAGAGACACAAAGGCGGCTGGGAGTCTAGATAGCGTCGCCCCTCACACACACAGCCTCATCCTCCACCTCTCCATCACCCATGTAGCACCTCACAACAGACCCCGTCCAGACACAACAGACCCCGTCCAGACCAGATTAGACACAACAGACCCCATCCAGAACCGATTAGGCACAACAGACCCCATCCAGTCCAGATTAGACACAACAGACCCCGTCCAGTCCAGATTAGGCTGCGGTCCGCTGCAGAGTTTGAAGTGCTATCTGAAAGAACGCAGGTTCCCAGAAGGAGGGCTTGTCCATTAAAAGATGCTTTCAAATGTGATTCCAAACTCAGTCCTGCTGAAATTGGATTTGTGTGTGTGTGTTGTGCATCACTCACAACAACAACGTCACAAAAGATATTTGGAGCAAAGATTTTAGATAATCGTAGCGCCGACTATGTGCAAGCTTTGTTTGGAGCCCTGCTACGTGAGTTGAAAGCGAAACTGTTTGGTTTGCAAGCTTGTGCATCTACATATACAATACACAACCACCCATCCATAGAGGTTAGTGATGGATAGACACTCAAATCTGATTCAGTCACTTGCAAACAGGTATCAAATATCTGATTTGAGAAACAAATTGGATTCGCCTGCAGTCTGAACAAAGACAAAGCGCATGTTAAAGTTGAAGTTAAAGTTGACTGATATTTAGCAGACGCTTTTATCGAAAGGCAAAGTGCATGTTAAAGTTAAAGTTGACTGATATTTAGCAGACCCTTTTATCCAAAGACAAAGTGCATGTTAAAGTTGAAGTTAAAGTTGAAATATTTAGCAGACGCTTCTATCCAAAGCGACAAAGACCCACAACGGCAGAAATGGAACCTGAGTCGACCGGTGGTCATTCGGTGACGTCACTGCTGCTCCACAACTCCAGCATGTGGCTCAGTGTCCTGTTTCAGGTCCACATCTCGTCCTCTGGCTCAGTGTCCTGTTTCAGGCCCACATCTCGTCCTCTCTGGGGTCAAGCAGGGGTTCTGGAATCATTCACTTTTTAACACTTATTTTGCTTCCATATTGATTTGAGATTAAGGTCAGTTTCCTGTTGTGATTCAGGTCTGTTTCTTGTATTGATGTTGATGGTGTGTTTCTTGTACTGATGTAGTCTAAGTCTAAGTCAAAGATTTGTTTTCTGTGGTAATGTTGAGTCTAAGGTTTGTTTCATGTGGTAATGTTGAGTATAAGATTTGTTTCCTTTAGTGATGTTGAGTCTAATGTCTGTTTCCTGCGGGGACTAGTGTGAGTCTAAGGTTTGTTTCCTGCGGTGACTAGTGAGTCTAAGGTTTGTTTCCTGCGGTGACTAGTGAGTGTATGGTTTGTTTCCTGCGGGGACTAGTGTGAGTGTAAGGTTTGTTTCCTGCGGTGACTAGTGAGTCTAAGGTTTGTTTCCTGCGGGGACTAGTGTGAGTCTAAGGTTTGTTTCCTGCGGGGACTAGTGTGAGTCTAAGGTTTGTTTCCTGCGGTGACTAGTGTGAGTCTAAGGTTTGTTTCCTGCGGTGATCGTGGTCTTGACCGTGTGCTGCAGCTGTTTGGTTTCTGCAGAGGTCACTCCAGATACTACCTGCAGATGTATGTTCTGAAGGCATAATGTGATCATCTGTGTTGCTGCATCGCCTTCCAGCTCTGAAACGACAGAGTTATTAAAGGTAAACTATGCAGTATTGGCAATTTCCTTACTGTTTTTTTGTTTTGTTTTTTTCTTGCTCTGTCATGACGAATGTCTGAGAAACTCCATCGCTACCTTTTTCTAGCCGGTGCCTGGCATGCATGTGTATTTGAATGCAGTAAAGCAATTTGTTACACTCATTATACTTCCTGACACTGAGGCCGTCGGCCCGCCGGCCCACAGTTGCAAGGGTGGTTTTTTCCGCTCACAGGCGCTAGGGGGAAGCGAGACGGCCACCATTCAACCCGAAAAAAAATCATATAACCATTCCAATGCCTCTGAAGCTGGTAAATGAAGGTAAATTAAGCTAAAAGACTTGCATATTAAGCTAAAAAACCTGCATAGTGTGCCTTTAAACAAGCCCAGTCAATTACAGTAGAGAGATGCACACACACACACACACACACACACACACACACACACACACACACACATCCACAGAATGACTGTTAATTGGGAAAAAGGAAAAGGCAGAAGTAATGACAGCACATGCAACACACAAAGAAAGGGGGACTTGACAATGAAAGAGACGAACAAATGAATCATGACAGTAAAGACAGAGTGGAGAAAAGCGAGAGGTGATTTCACAACGTTTAAGATTCTGACAGGCAGCGTTCAGAAACGTGGGAGTTTACTTAAAAAATGTCACGAGCCGATCTGCCAATAACTGGGGCTTAGTCCTCCCAGGCCAAATGAATTGCAAATGCCAGAGCTTTAATGACCTTTAATCGATAGCTTCGTTGCCACAGCTGCGACCAGGGAGACTCCTGGAAATGACTCGGAGCTCGTGGTCCTCCTTGCGACATCATCATAAGTGCCTATTAACCATTTTGATGTGAAGTCGCTATAGGCGTCCATGAGCAATGCCTGACAGAAATGCTCACAGAGCTCTGCAGTAGTCTCACTGGTCCCACCTGTCTTTAGCAGCTATTTTTAGCCTCAGCCAATCCTACGACAGCAAGAAGGCACAGAAAGTGAAGTGACATTCTATTTTGACATGAAGCCAATTTGCATTTCAGAGCGAGTGAGCTAAAAATACAGCTTCAGTTCTTCTCTCTCTCTACAGTCAACTAAGAAATAAACCCGTAAAAGCAAGGGGTGGGGGGGGGGGGGTGTTTTTTTGCGTGCGGCATTGATCGTAAGTGTCAACGGTTGAAGTTAAAGGTGGGAAAGAGGAGGTGTTCCGACAGGAGTACGGTATTCCCAGGAGAGGATTACGAATTAGAACAACCTCTCAGATTTAGCACGACACCTGCAGCTGCTAAGGCCGCTTAAATGCACTACTAAAGAAACACAAACACATACTGGCAGAATGGTGTCAACTGATTCCTGGGCTGATCACTGAATGCAATCTCACATGGATATTATGTCTACACAGATTATATTAGACAGACAGACAGACAGACAGATAAATAGATTAAATTGCTGGTAAGAGCAATGGCCTTCCCACAAATAGCTGCTTATTCTTGAACAGATCTGATCTAAATCGGCTGCTGTTCAAGAATAGGCAACTGTATATGGGAAGTCCATCGCTGTTATGTCTATGTCTATTTTTATTATGTGAATTATGTAAATTCTTATTTTATATTGGAATGGTGGTCGATGCTGTTACACAGATCATGAAATCTGTAGCATTGAGATTTGTGAGTGTGTGTGTGTGTGTGTGTGTGTGTGTGTGCGTGCGTGCACTGGTATTTCAGGAACATATTTCTTCTCTCTATGCCTCTCTCACTTCCCTGCTCTCCTACTCACAGGCTCTTTATCTCCAAACTTTGTATCTCCTGTTCGCCGGGTGATTGACAGCTTCAGTATGTCAGCCCGTCGACCGCTAGGAGACGTGCAACAAAGACGCCGGACGTCTCCTAGCCTCATCTGACCTCTTTTGGGGGAGACCAAGATATTTCCGTTCCAGATCGAAACGTCCTTCATCCGTGACATTTATCAGGAAAAAGTGTGGCCGTACTCTGGAAGCAGGGATGACCCTCTGAAGCTGTGAAATAAATCAATCCTCCTCAGCGTGCAGCCCCCAGAGGCTAGCTAGCGCCCATGCTCACCTGCTGTGATCCATCACAGCGGATGGGAGTTCCACGTGTGCTTAAGGTTAGCTAGCACCCGGGCTTACCTGCTGTGGTCCGTCACAGCAAAGCCAATCCCACATGTGCTTAGGGCTAGTTAGTGTCGGTGCTAACCTGCTGTGGTGCTCACAGCGATGCCAATCCCACATGTGCTTAAGGCTAGCTATAGTGTCCATGCTGCTTACCTGCTGGGGTGCAGTCTCATATGTGCTTAAGACTAGCTATGATCCGTTCCAATGCTAACCTGCTGGGGTGCAGTCTCACATGTGCTTAAGGCTAGCTATGATCCGTTCCAATGCCAATGCTGGGGTCCGTCAGTGGATGGCAGTCCCACATGTGCTTAAGGTTACTCCCCGGATGTGTTTGATGTGATGGTATGGAATCAAAATTGCAAGAAGTCGCCCTGAGGACCCAGAACGCTTTACAGAGAGAGAGAGAGAGAGAGAGAGAGCGAGATGCTCTCGAGGGATTCTCTGCACTATGCATAACCCAATGCGCCCTGCAGGCATATCTGTTTCAGGAATGCATAATAACCACCTGGGCTCTCAGGAATACATGCATGCAGGAGGCCCAAGCCCTCGGCCTTGTGTGCGTCTGTTCCGTCTGTGTTCAGGTGGCCCATTGTACACCTCAACAAACAATTATGCTCTCAAATGCTCTTTCACCATGTATGTACCCCTCTGATGGTCATAAGTCTACTTTTCTGATGGTCATCAGTCTGCTTCTCTGATGGGCATAAGTCTGCTTCTCTGATAGTCATAAGTCTACTTTTCTGATGGTTTTAGATGGTCATTTGTAAATCAGTGTTGTGCCACCATAATAAAATATTCTGTAGATATTCCTGAAGAAGAGACCTGTTACTTATCTTATTAAGATGAAATTCCTTACGTGCCTCGTGCTTGCTGCATTGCGAATGAAAAGGGATTGAAAACGTGACACGTGTGTAAGCCCTGTGGGGAGAGTCCTCTTTGTTATGAGCACACAAGCCAGATGCACTCGCTCACAGCTCAGGTACTCTGTAGCAGAACACACAAGCCAGATGCACTCGCTCACAGCTCAGGTACTCTGTAGCAGAACACACAAGCCAGATGCACTCGCTCACAGCTCAGGTACTCTCTAGCAGAACACACAAGCCAGATGCACTCGCTCACAGCTCAGGTACTCTGTAGCAGAACACACAAGCCAGATGCACTCGCTCACAGCTCAGGTACTCTGTAGCAGAACAATGTGGTTGCAATGTTGTTAGCAGCACAGGCTTTCCTTGAGCTGTCTGCTGGATGGAGGTCTTTGTGGACCCAAAGGAAAGTAAATGGAATAATGTGGAGGGCAACAGCTACAGTATGATACCCCACACACAGCTATGATACCCCACACACAGCTATGATACCCCACACACGATGATCACGTCCATTTAGACACACAGCTATGATACCCCACACACGATGATCATGTCCTTTTAGACACACAGCTATGATACCCCACACACGACGATCATGTCCATTTAGACACACAGCTATGATACCCCACACACGATGATCATGTCCTTTTAGACACACAGCTATGATACCCCACACACGACGATCATGTCCTTTTAGACACACAGCTATGATACCCCACACACGACGATCATGTCCTTTTAGACACACAGCTATGATACCCCACACACGACGATCATGTCCTTTTAGACACACAGCTATGATACCCCACACACGACGATCATGTCCTTTTAGACACACAGCTATGATACCCCACACACGACGATCATGTCCTTTTAGACACACAG
>NC_055959.1:34885099-34887599 GCF_018492685.1 Alosa sapidissima | reverse complement strand
GATACTACGACGAAATACTAAGATATCTGGAAAAGAAAGGACTCATACCTCCTCCAAGTGTATTGAGTCATTTGTGTTGAATTCGGTGCACTTTTGTAGTGTGCAGGTCAATTCTGGGTTCTAAACTTCCTACATAATTATTTTTATAGTCAGTAAAATAGTAGGCCTACTTTGTGTGATTAAGTCCTTTATTTTTTGTTATAGCTCATTTACATTGTGTTGTGTTTTGCCAATAAAGTAGGCCCAAACTAGGCTAGATCAAGGTCAGTGTTGAAATTATAAGCCGCTATTATTATTAGGACTCAACACGCTTTGGTGGTATTATATGCTGTGGGCTTTAATTAGCGCATTTCGGGTAGCCTATCCTACATCTGGGCAATACTTATTGAACAAATTGCAGTCTACATGCCATGACAAATATTACCAGTAGTACTGACCGAACATGAAATAGATTGTTTACAAGTTATGGTAATGTTATTCTGACGTGAACATTGCGCTTTCATCACGTTAGCACCCTATGATTACAGCTAGTTATGTCTCTTCAAAATGATTACAGCTCGTTATGTCTCGTCAAAATTCATTGATAAAGGAAGGTTCGCTTTATCCCAGAGTACCATACTCGTTTCACTTAGGCTAGACTAAAACAGAAGAGAAGAACTTGGCACTAACCATGTAGTCGTGTTTTCTATACTTCTATAGCATATTCATTAACCTGTCGTTCTTTGAACAAAAATGTTGGGATATGTCTGCGAGGTGTTTAGCCAAGTTCCATGCGAAGCCTACTGCTTTTACATGACTTTGAAACATATTTCACAAACGGGCCTCTGTGTACCTGATGGCTTGCCTTCACTCTTCGCGATGTATCCGAAATAGTTGCAGATTTCACTTCATCTTTTGTTTTATCCACAAGGCCGAGGACGGTCGGCAAAGAACTAATGTATGTTGACGTTGGCTGCGCACTCACTCACTCACTCAGAGCTGCCTGCTTGACACGCCCCCTTGCCTAGATGCGTGCAAGGAGCAGTGAGAGCAGCAGTTCACGCAGACACAGAACGTTAATTTTAATAAAGTATCGATTCTAAAAACGTCGGAAATCGTATCGTTTTTTGCGTGAAGGCATCGTGATACCTTTTTAGTATCGATACACCGTGCAACACTACTCTCCCATGCCAGTGCTGTGAAATGGAGCACTTTTCTGATGATATACATCATGCCTGGCCTTGACATACTTCTCAACTTTCAGCTGAGACCACACTGCTCTTTCAAGCTGATGAACGCATTAGCATGTAGAGAATGATAAGGATGTTGATAAGAAATGTATCATTATTCTTTAAGAACAATAATTAACTGCAAAGATGAAATAATTGAACATTTTCAGTTTACAGCAGTTAATCCATACAGACATATTAAGGTAAGGTCATACAAACTGCTTGAAGTATTTAATATATAGAAAATTAACCAGAACATCACATCTTCTTCATGGGAAAAAAATATTATTAATGTAGTTTATCTTATGGGAACAACTGGATTTTGCATATTTTATAGACTTATCTCTCACTACAATCCCCAATGGAGTTGCTTAAAGCAGAGCATAGATTCGCATAAGAGCACAACTGTTAAGTGTAGCATGTTAATTAGGAACAAGGCTGCTGTTTGATAAAGCTCACGTCCTGAGAGAGAGACTTTAATCTTGAGTGTATCAACATATATCTCCTCCAGATCTCATGTATATTCATCCGTGGAGAGGGTGTGTCAGTCTAGATCAAGTCTGATTGAGATAGCTGTCATATCAAAGCTGGAGCACAGTTGGGCGCCAAAGAGGGGCTCCTCCGTCGCTTCCCCGAATCCAATCAGGCGCAGTGATCTGTGTGATGAGCGGCCAAGCCGAGACATTATTAAGATGAAGATGGCAAAGGAGAAACATCTAGAAGAAAGCAAGGGGCTGGAGTCTCGCCCACCCCCCCCCCTCTCTCTCTCTCTCTCTCTCTCACTCTCTCTCTCTCTCTCTCTCTCTCTCTCTCTCTCTCTCTTCCATACTACCACTGTAATTAATACTTTTAATTAGTGGCTGATTTGATGATGAGAGGCAGCAGCACAAAGCCTTGAGTCCTCACTGCTTCCTCTGCTGCCTCTGATCCTCTGCTTGTCTGCATCCACAGTCAGCTGTGTGTCTGTGTGTGTGTGTGTGTGTGTGTGTGTGTGTGTGCATGCGTGCGTGCGTGTGTGTGTCTGAGAGAGAGAGACGTGTGTTCTTGTGTGTGTGTGTGTGTGTGTGTGTGTCACCCGGCTTTGTGCACCACAGCTGTCCAACCTTTGTGCTATAGGCCCATTCCCTTTATGCAAACACACACACACACACACACACACACACTGATAGGGTTTTATATCCTTGTCCTGCTTTGATCTGCACACACAGGTGTCACACTCTCCCGCGTCCACTTTCAAAGACTTCGCAAGGGAAGGAGGCGGATTTCTTTGAAGATGGCCAATTAGCTGGTGT
>NC_055959.1:34861582-34884599 GCF_018492685.1 Alosa sapidissima | reverse complement strand
TCCTCTCCTCTCCTCTCCCCTCTCCCTCCCACCCAAGAGATGTCCACCCTGCACAGGGCTCCTGCTTGACCTCTGACCTCCTGTCTGAGTGTGGAGAGTTCCATGGAGACGAGGCGAAGCCCCTGCTGTCATCCTCAGAGACCAACTGATGTATATGGACAAAAAACCTGAGCCACCCCACCCCCCCCCTTCTCTCTCTCTCTCTCTCTCTCTCTCTCTCTCTCTCTCTCTCTCTCTCTCTCTCTCTCTCTCTCTCTCCTCTCTCTCTCTCTCTCTCTCTCTCTCTCTCCTCTCTCTCTCTCCCCCTCTCTCTCGTTGGAATGGTCTCCCAGCATGCATCAGTGTACTCCTGCCCTGCTTTAAGAGTGATGAGGGGCTTAGTACGGTGAGAGCAATGGGGAGTGACCAGTGTGGCGGTCCTTACAGGTCAGAGATGGAGTCTGGAGCCAAGGAATGAGTAAGAGAGCTTATGATGAAATACACACACAGGTGACCGCAGCCCAGTGGCCACTCTTCCTGTGGGGTAAAGCCCCGTGGTTATACCCCCCGCCACTCTTCCTGTGGGGTAAAGCCCCGTGGTTATACCCCCCGCCACTCTTCCTGTGGGGTAAAGCCCCGTGGTTATACCCCCCGCCACTCTTCCTGTGGGGTAAAGCCCCGTGGTTATACCCCCCGCACTCTTCTGTGGGGTAAAGCCTCGTGGTTATACCCCCCGGGGTAAGTCCAGCGGGAATAGAGCTTCCTGCTGGACGCAGGTTGTCAAAAGCTCACACGTCCCTCCACTGCACAATGGAAGTCATCTTTCATAAAGCTCTCTGTGGGTTAGCTATTGTGGACGGATAGTGCTTGTATTACGTATAGCCCCACAGTGGCTGCTGGCTGTTGTTGGACGTGTATGAAGTAGGCCTACTGTGGGCATTGTCTGTTGCTGAGTGTGTGGTGATGAATTATAGCAGCACCGTCACTCTTAGTTTTAGAAAGAGAGAGTCATCAGAGGAACGAAAATGCACTTCTAAAAATCGATGGTTCTGCTCCATGATTATGATTGGCCCATACACGTTCCATACCATTGTAAAGCCCAACACAGCCCTTCACTTTGACTGCATTTCATTGCGTATTACTGCACCAGAGTAGGTTCATTGTTTATTTGTTGTTTTCATTTGACCAGAGATTGGTCTCTAATTTGCTTCATTGTTTGGCTGCAGTTTTGGAAGAGAGTTTTTTGTCATGTTCAGCACTGAGCAGCGAGAGCTGAAATGAAGTGAGATGATCAGCGCAACATGGCGTTAGCGCAACATAGCGTTAGCGCAACATGAAGTTAGCACTGTGTGTTTACACTCGCAGTAGTTAAATGATTTTGCTCAATATGTTCAAACTGAACCAACCACACTGATGCAAATCGTCGCCTAGAGGTGTGTGTGAGTTTGTGTGTGTGTGTGTGTGTGTGTGTACACACATGCATGTAAATGTGCATGTATATGTATGTGTGTGTGCATGTATTTGTGTGTGTGTGTGTGTGTGTGTGTGTGTCAGTATTAACCTTTGGGGAACTCAAAAGTGACAGGCAGTGTTGAGTGTAAACACACACACACACACACACACACACACAAACACACAAGAGCAGCCCCAGGAGCAGCGTGTCAGCGCTCTGTAAACAGTGCTCAGTGCTCGGTGTGTGTTTGTGTGCAGGGACTGTTGAGCTTAAAGACACACCAGGGCAGCAGCCCCAGGAGAGTAGCATACCCCCCCAGCCCAGAGCTCTCTCTCCCCCACCACACCCCCCCAGCCCAGAGCTCTCTCTCCCCCACCACACACCTCCTCTCTCCCCCACCACACGCCTCCTCTCTCCCCCACCACACACCCCCCAGCCCAGAGCTCTCTCTCCCCCACCACACCCCCCCAGCCCAGAGCTCTCTCTCCCCCACCACACACCTCCTCTCTCCCCCACCACACGCCTCCTCTCTCCCCCACCACACACCTCCTCTCTCCCCCACCACACACCTCCTCTCTCCCCCACCACACGCCTCCTCTCTCCCCCACCACACACCTCCTCTCTGGGCTCTCTCTCCCCCACCACACACCCCCCAGCCCAGAGCTCTCTCTCCCCCACCACACGCCTCCTCTCTCCCCCACCACACGCCTCCTCTCTCCCCCACCACACGCCTCCTCTCTCCCCCACCACACGCCTCCTCTCTGGGCTCCTCATGCCTTCCTCTCATGAATGGGGCTGATTGGGAATCACCAAGACAGGATGGAGTGATTGATTAGATTAGATCAACTTAATTGACCCAGAAGGGAACGTTGTCGTGGGCATACAGTGCTACACACAGCTGCTCACCTCACAAAACACACACCAGTTCAACGCCATGTACTCTACTGTACCACATAACAGACAGCAGGAATAAAGCAGAGTACGCACAGCACACACAGACTGTGTACAGGAGTGGAACACAGTAAGCACAGCGCACACAGACTGTGTACAGGAATCAAACACAGTAAGCACAGCGCACACAGACTGTGTAAAGGCAGCAACACCTGAAGCACTGTTGGAACCATGACAAGGAGAAAGTGTTTTCCATAACACCTGACTGAGAACGTAGACTGTGGGACAGATAGCAGTCTATAACAATCTAGATTGTGTGAGGGATAATATGTATTCCTAGTAACACCTGCATGGCTTGCTGATAAATGTTGAGTGTTGATAGTATAATGCCTGATTGCAATCCATGACTCTGTGATTGATGTTGTGTACTGATAGAAATAGCTGGCTGAAGTCTTTGAGTCCCTGAGAGATGTATATTGTAAAGGCAATGGCTGATGGAACCTGCCTTACATATACCACATACAACAGCTGACTGAAAGCTTAGCCTGCAAGCATATGAGAGAGAGAGATAAAAAAGAGAGGGAGAGAGAGTGAGAGAGATAGATAGAGAGGGAGAGAGACAGAGGAAGAGACGGATAGAGAGAGGGAGAGAAGTGATAGAGGCAGGGATTGAGGGAAACAGAGGAAGAGAGAGAGACAGAGAGGGAGAGATGGAGAGAGATAGAGAGAGATAGAGACAGATAGAGAGAGAAGTGATAGAGGCAGGGATTGAGGGACAAAGAGGAAGAGAGAGACAGAGAGGGAGAGATGGAGAGAGATAGAGAGAGATATAGAGAGAGGGAGAGAAGTGATAGAGGCAGGGATTGAGGGATGAAGAGGAAGAGAGAGGGGGAAGAGCATGCTGCTGCTGCCCCAGAAAGAAGGGGGAGACCCCCAGAGAGTGTGAAGCCTTTCCTCTCTCTCTATCCTTCTCTCTCTCCCTCTCTCTCTTTCCTCTCTCTCTCTATTGTTCCCTCTCTCTACCTCTCTTTCCTTCCTTCCTTCCTTCCTGCTGGAATGTCAAACGCGTGCCCACAGCCAGACTCCTGTTTTAGCAGATGAAAAATGGTGTTGTCCCTGAGCCGTCTGGAGCTCTGATGGATGGAGCCTGCCTGCCTGCCTGCCTGCCTGCCTAGCCTGGCGGAGAGACTCCTCTCCTGGGCTGCTTAATAGATCATTACTCCTTTACCACAGACTCACACACCGCCACATGCCTGTCACCAGGCTTCCTGGGCTGTCCATAAAAGCATGTGAGTGTGTGTGCACAAAGACACACACACACACACACACACACACACACATGTGCACAAAGACACATACACACACACACACACACACACACACACACACACACACACACACACACACATGTGCACAAAGACACACACACACATGCACAAAGACACACACACACGCGCACACACGTGCACAAATACACACAGGCACACACGCACACAGACACTAACTATTGTGATGATACGACATGGCTCATGCTATTTGGGTGTGGCAGGTTCCATTCATTCTACAGATCTCACAAACAAATGTGCATGGATACATGCAAACAGACACACACACACACACCACACACACACACACACACCACACGCACACATCACACACACACACAAACACACACACACGTGCACAAATACACACAGGCACACACGCACACAAACACTAACTATTGTGATGATACGACATGGCTCATGCTATTTGGGTGTAGCAGGTTCCATTCACACACACACACACACACACACACCACACGCATACGTCACACACACACATACACACACACAAACCACACGCACGCATCACACACACACACACACACACACACACACACACACACACACACAGACAGCCCTCCATTATGTTTCAGCCCTCCAGTATGTTTGGAATGCCAAGCCATGAAATTTCAACTTGAGGTCTAGTGAAGGGCAGAACATTAGATTATAAAAAAAGAAGAATATCAAAAAAGAAGAGTAGTCCTTTTGAAGCGTGAAGAGGAATGTATTGAAAAACGCTGGCCCTCCAAATAAGGCCTGTGAAGTCTTCAGAGGTGTTGTACCTGCCAATGGGCTGTCATCCTTTTCAATCCACCAACCTTTTGCTCAGCAGTTGACCCTGGCCCTGTGATGTGGGCATATTCTATGAAAGCCTTGTGTTTGCACAGAGAGCAGTAATCATGCCATTAGAGCTTCTTTCCAGGGGCCCAGTTGCCTTTTAAATTGTTTTGTCTTTGTGGTACTTTCGTCTGTCTTTGTTATTCGTCTTTCTAATGGCTACTTCTCTCTCTCTCTCTCTCTCTCTCTCTCTCTCTCTCTCTCTCTCTCTCTCTCTTTCTCTCTCTCCCGCTCTCTCTCCCGCTCTCTCTCTCTCTCTCTCTCTCTCTCTCTGGCCTCACAGCGTTTGCAGTCTGGTCTCTCTCTCTCGTCGTCACGGTTATTTCTGTCCTCCCGTGCTGACCACCAGGGACGAAGCGTGACATTTCCATATCTGCCCCTTGCGTGTGCCCTGACTTTGCCATCTCCTCGACTCTTCCTTGGGCCGCTGTTCTCGCGTCTCTTACATGTTCCTGCTCGATATTCGCCCTCACTTCTTCATCTCCCACATGCTTTGGAACTCACCGTCCGTTTTAGACAACGTCCAGCCCCACGGACGCTGTGGTCATTCATCACACGCTATGTTGGATAAGTGAGCTGTATAGCAGTGACAGGCCAGACGTACTGTATACAGGACGAGATGTATACGGGACGAGATGTATTTCGGGCCTGTTTGTTTGTGGAAGCAGAGAGACAAAAAATAAACAGCTGTCAGAGTCAGTGAAATGTCAACCTCATTTGCTACTCTTCGCTTCAGCTGCGGTACTTTTGAATAATTGTTTCAGTGACATTGAGCAGAAATACAGAGAGAGGGAGGGTGAGAGAGAATGTGGGAGAGAGAGAGAGAGAGATAGAGAGAGAGAGAGGGAGGGAGAGGGGGGGGAGAGAGAGAGAGAGATGGAGAGATAATATGGGAGAGAGAGAGAGAGAGAGGGAGGGAGAGATAGAATGTGGGAGGGGGAGAGAGAGAGAGATGAATGCATAGACAGTACGCACAACTCTTGTTTGGCAAAAAGGAAATTGATAAAACAGCCTCCAGAAATGTTTGTTTATACTTTCACTCACTCACTCACGCACACTTTGACTTCAATTAAACACAATTCTTATTAATTCGACTAAATATAATTAGCTCATGTTTAGTAGCGTGGCATTTTCTTTAATCAAACAGTTTTCTCTTATCACAATCCCTCATGCCTGAGTCGACTGTGATACGTAGTATTGAAATGCTAAAGCCAAATGGCTCGTGACAAGAGTTTCATGTTTCGCCCTCTCATACTTTCACTCTTTATTTCATTATTATGCTTCAGTGACTCAAGATAATACTTCACATTTTGAAGAAAGTTTCAACTGTAACATTGTTTTGCATAAAAGTTATAACAGCTGGTAATTTAAGACCAGATAGTTGTTTGTGTCAGATTAGGGATGTATTTGATGGCTACATGAATAGAATGAATTGAACATTAAGATACATGAATATAATAAATCAATTTTGAGAGAATAAGTCCTAGGTTATCAAACAGGCCACCACAAAACACAGATACACACTGAATTTTTGGAGAAGCACCTAATTGGCTAATCCATGAGAAGCATCATTTTATTGGCTAATCCATGAGAAGCATCCTCTTATTGGCTAATCCAAGAGAAGCATCCCCTTATTGGCCAATCCAAGAGAAGTATCACCTTATTGGCTAATCCATGAGAAGCATCACCTTATTGGCTAATCCATGAGATGCTATGGGTACGTATTAGTTAAAAGCTGTGGCCATGATTATATATTAGATGGCTTCTTATCACACCACGTCATCATCATCATGTCTAACTCTGATGGAGGATCCTAATCAGAGGAAAAGAGCAGCTGCAGCATACGAGTCGACTCAGTGAAGACAATTTCAGGGGCCGGATCAAAGCTGGGCCAAATCCAGGTCAAAGCTGGGCCAACTTTAGTTCCTCCGTGCGTCCGCCGCTGTGCCCTTGACCTGTGTGTGTCCTTCCCTGTGCCCTTGACCTGTGTGTGTCCTCCCCTGTGTCTTTGGTCTGTGTCTGTGTGTCCTCCCCTGTGTCCTTGGCCTGAGTGTGTGTCCTTCCCTGTGTCCTTGGCCTGAGTGTGTGTCCTCCCCCAGTGCTGGGCCTGGCTGGGCCACAGCCGAATGATCCCCGGACCTGAATGGGCCTGATAATGAGATGCAGCACAAGTTAAAGCTCAATTGGCCTTCTGTCCTAAAACCCAGCAGGCGCGCTCTCGTCTCCACTGGCCTCCTCGCCCAAACTCGCCTCGCCTCCTTGCATCGCCCGTCCTCTTACGATTCACCACGCTGCGCTCCCTTCCCTTTGTGTGTGTGTGTGTGTGTGTGTGCGCGTGCGTGTGTGTGTGTGGTGTGTGTGTGTGTGTGTGTGTGCATGTGTGTGTGTGTGTGTGCGCGTGCGTGTGTGTGTGGTGTGCGTGTGTGTGTGTGTGCGCGTGCATGTGTGTGTGGTGTGTGTGTGTGTGTGTGTGTGTGCATGTGTGTGTGCGCGTGTGTGGTGTGTGTGTGTGTGTGTGTGTGCGTGTGTGTGTGTGTGGTGTGTGTGCGTGCGTGCGTGTGTGTGTGTGTGTGTGTGTCTTTTCTTCTCTAAAGTACACCAATCCTCTTAGGGCGAACAGGGCCACTTTGTATCTCGTCCCTTGTGAGGTCTGCAGATATCAGGCAAACTTAGTCAATCCAATTTCCTTTTCTCATGTCAGAAAGCAGAGAGGGGAAGTCATTGTGCACATCTGATGTGTGTCCATGGGAATTTGATTGTTTGTGCTTTTGTACGCCTGTGTGTGTGTGTGTGTGTGCTTGATGTTGTTCCCAGTAGGACACAGATCAATGCCATAAATCTCAGACTATTGAGCGAGGAGCTTCTGCTTTAATTGCTTGCTCGTTAGCGGGTTTGTTTAAAAATACGGACTGTTGTTCGTTACCCAGGGGACATGAGCCTGCGTCCAGAAAGCCCCCTGTTCCAGAGGTCCACTGGCACAGAACCCTGGGCACACACTGGGCTTCCCATTGGGTACAGAGAAACACCCTGGGCTTCCCATTGGCTACAGAGAAACACCCTGGGCACACACTTGGCTTCCCATTGGCTAAAGAGAAACACACTGGGCTTCCCATTGTCTACAGAGAGACCAGCAGAGCTCTGATTACAGCTCTAGTCCAGCTAGCCTTGAAAGCTAATGGTGTTAGTAATGAATCATACAGTGCATGGGCTCTCTTATAGAAGTCAATGCAGGCACAAGATGTGCTTATAGGATGGAGCAGAGGTGTTGTAAAGCATCATGTTTATGTGATTATATCTATTTAATTTAGCAGATGCAAATATAACAATACAATAGTTAAAATAAGCAATAACAAAAGGTTGGTAGGACAACAATAAGGATGGTAATGATAACAATAATGACAATAGGGTAGCAACAGCCTAGGTGATGATAAATACACAAATCATAACTCATTAAGAACCACTTAATTAATGAAGTGTAAGCTGAAGAGACCCCTATTGATGTGTAATATGTAATGTGTAATGTTACAGTATGTGAAATACATCAAATGATTTCACAGTCCAGTTGTCAGCCCTTCTTACCTGGTTATAATGAGCCAAAGCAACGGGCCTATAGGCAACCAACTAAGCTATGTATTCATGTAGCAATTTTTAAATCAACAAACACTGACCATAGTACAGCAAATATTAAAAAAGAAATCGTCACACATTGTGTGTGTGTGTGTTCGTGTGTGTGTGTGTGTGTGTGTGTGCGTGCGTGCGTGTGTGTCTGTGTGTGTGCGTGTGCGTGTGTGTGTGTGCGCGCGCGCGCCAACACTCGTGATGTGTGGGCCATGAGGATTAAGGTGAGATTGGCGTTGACAGGCAGCATGAAGGTGCACACCCACGCCATTTCCACTGACTCCAGGTTAAGAGCTCTTCCTAATCGCCAGCTTATCTCACAGGGAAATTAGGGACATGGAGCGACTGTGATTTAATTTTCTCTGCCTTTACTGAGCTGCTGTTATGATCTCTACACATCTTTATTATTACCCCAGTTAGCCCCGATTCATCTGCTTTCAGGCTGATGTTTTCCTCAAGAGCAAGTTCTAGTGTCATCATCATCATATTATAGCTAGTTAGAGCTAGTTCTAGTGTCATCATCATCATATTATAGCTAGTTAGAGCTAGTTCTAGTGTCATCATCATCATATTATAGCTAGTTAGAGCTAGTTCTAGTGTCATCATCATATTATAGCTAGTTAGAGCTAGTTCTAGTGTCATCATCATCATATTATAGCTAGTTAGAGCTAGTTCTAGTGTCATCATCATCATATTATAGCTAGTTAGAGCTAGTTCTAGTGTCATCATCATCATCATATTATAGCTAGTTAGAGCTAGTTCTAGTGTCATCATCATCATCATATTATAGCTCTAGTTCTAGTGTCATCATCATATTATAGCTAGTTAGAGCTAGTTCTAGTGTCATCATCATCATCATATTATAGCTAGCTAGAGCTAGTTCTAGTGTCATCGTCATCATATTATAGCTAGTTCTAGTGTCATCATCATCATATTCATTTGGATAGCATGTGTCCGTATGTCCATATGTCCAGACCCATAAACATTCTTCTTCCTACAAGCTGACCAGACAATGCAATATGTAGTTCCACCATAGCCATATATGCTGGACATAGTATATATACTTTTTTGATCCCGTGAGGGAAATTTGGTCTCTGCATTTAACCCAATCGGTGAATTAGTGAAACACAAACAGCACACAGTGTACACACAGTGTACACACAGTGAGGTGAAGCACACTAATCCTGGCGCAGTGAGCTGCCTGCTACAACGGCGGCGCTCGGGGAGCAGTGAGGGGTTAGGTGCCTTGCTCAAGGGCACTTCAGCCGCGGCCCACTGGTCGGGGCTCGAACCGGCAACCCTCCGGTTACAAGTCCAGAGTGCTAACCAGTGGGCCACGGCTGCCCCACGGCTGCCCATCACAACCCTCCTCCTCCTCCTCCTCCTCCTCCTCCTTGTTCTTCTTCTTCTTCTTCTTCTTCTTCCTCAAATTTGTCATCTGTCCACGTGTACTCCTCTATCTGTGAGGAGTTGAACATTAAACAGGGCCTCTGAAGTTGTGTGTGTGTGTGTGTGTGTTTGTGTGTGTGTGAGGAGCAGGTGTGTGTGTGTGTGTGTGTGTGTGTGTGTGTGTGTGTGTGTGTGTGTGTGTGTGTATGTGTGTGTATGTGTGTGTGTGTGTGTGTGTGTGTGTGAGGAGCAGGACATTAAACAGGGCCTCTGAAGTTGTGTGTGTGTGTGTGTTTGTGTGTGAGGAGCAGGTGTGTGTGTGTGTGTGTTTGTGTGTGTGTGTGTGTGAGGAGCAGGTGTGTGTGTGTGTGTGTGTGTGTGTGTGTGTGTGTGTGTATGTGTGTATGTGTGTATGTGAGGAGCAGGACATTAAACAGGGCCTCTGAAGTCTTTGGCTCATTGCAGATTTTCCCCCAAAACACCCCCGGGTGATTCCGCCTTAGCCACGGCTGTCCACCTCTTTGTCAAACACAATTTCTCTCCAGTGGCATGTGTGTGTGTGCTTGTCTCTATTCATTTGTGTCTGTGTGTGTGTGTGTGTGTGTTTGTGTGTGTCTGTGTGTGTGTGTGTGTGTGCGTGTGTGTGTGTGTGTGTGTGTGTGCGTGTGTGTGTGTGTGTGTGTGTGTGCGTGTGTGCGTGTGTGTGTGTGTGTGCGTGTGTGTGTGTGCGTGTGTGTGTGCGTGTGTGTGTGTGTAAGGTGTAAGGTTGAGGATAGACGACATGGTGTCACCGGAGTGAATGAGAAGTGCTGTGGCCCCGGGTTGTTTGGTGGCAGGATGATAGGGGTGTCAGTGCTGTTATGTGGCCAGCTCGGTGTGAACGACTGGCCGTTGACCTCAACTAATGCCTTTGCTCTGTCAGCTCCCTCCCCCTCTCTCTCTCTCCCTCCCTCTCTCTCTCCCTCTCTCCCTCCCTCCCCCCCTCTCTCCCTCTCTCCCCCCTCTCTGTCTCCCTCCCTCCCTTTTCCCTCTTTTTTCCACTCCATCTCTTTTTCCCTCTAGCCTCTCTTTCTCCCGCACTGTCCCTCCATGTTTCTGTCCCCCCCCCATCTCTCCCTCCTCTCTTCCCTCCTCTCTTCCTCCCCCCATCTCTCCCTCCTCTCTTCCCCCATCTCTTCCTCCCCCCATCTCTCCCTCCTCTCTTCCCCCATCTCTTTCCCCCATCTCTTCCTCCCCCCATCTCTCCCTCCTCTCTCCCCCATCTCTTCCTCCCCCCATCTCTCCATCCTCTCTTCCTCCCCCCATCTCTCCCTCCTCTCTCCCCCATCTCTCCCTCCTCTCTTCCTCCCCCCATCTCTTCCCCCATCTCTCCCTCCCCCATCTCCCTCCTCCACCACCCCATCTCTCCCTCCATCTCTCCCTCCTCCACCGCCCCATCTCTCCCTCCTCCACCCCCCATCTCTTCCTCCTCTCTACCCACTACCCCTGTGATCTGTCTCAAATGCGTGTCACCTACTTTGTTGTTTTATTTATACTTCTGAGATTCAGTCATGTGTAAAGAGGCTTAGTAAGAGTTTTTCAAATGTGATTTCAAAAGGAGTGTACCGGCACACTTCACCTGACGGCACACTTCACCTGACCTCTCTTAGCTATTCGGTCTGCTCTCTCTTTCTTCTAAACTTCTCTCTGAGCCTCGTGTTTCTGTTCCCTAATAAACAGTGACTGACGTTGAGCTTCGTAAACTCACGATTCTCTCTCTCTCTCTCTCTCTCTCTCTCTCTCTCTCTCTCTCTCTCTCTCTGCAGCCTGTGAGTTGATGACCCAGGGGATTCTGGCTCTGGTGACGTCCACAGGCTGTGCGTCAGCGAGCGCGCTGCAGTCCCTGACGGACGCCATGCACATCCCGCACCTGTACGTCCAGCGCGAGGACGAGGGTTCTCCGCGCACCGCCTGCCCGTTCAACCCCTCGCCCGACGGAGAACGCTACACCCTCGCCGCCAGGCCCCCCGTGCGCCTCAACGACGTCATGCTTACGCTTGTCACCGAGCTGCGCTGGCAGAAGTTCATCATCTTCTACGACAGCGACTACGGTGAGTGAGCTCATCTCCGTGCAATGGCTGTGATGTCATCTCTGTGCAACGATGCAGGCCAGACATCCTAGTGATGAGAATGAGCCATCACCGAGGCACCAACTGTGTTGTTAAGAGTTTGAAATACAGAGTACACGATTTGTTTCATTTGTTTTCTGTGAAAAGGTCACAGTCGAATAGACTTAACACTTCTCAGAAAAAAACGAGGCTTTGCAACAACTCCCTGACAGTTTAAACTGTATTGAGAGCTTCAGTGAAAAAGCAGCCACTTCAGTATGCTAAATCCTGCGCACAGCTGAGCGATTTCACCCGTGTCATTTAGCCTCTAATTCCAGGCCTTGGCTAATTAGCCCATCCGCTCATTAGCAAGTCCAATTAGCATGCATGCAAAATGCTGGAATTTAGGGATGTTTGGCTTCTCAGAGCCCGGGATTTGCACTTAACTCTAGTGTGTGCGTACACTGGAGAAATGACACTTTCAATAAAGTTCAAATCTGTGCTTATTGACAACCAGTCTTGGCTTTATGTTGTTACGTTGTTAATCACTTGTAGTGTTTTTTTCCCCCCATAGTACTTAAAATAACTGCACTCCAAGGGCCCTATCATGACATTTTAGGGCCCTATCATGACATTCTAAAGTGCATCGTCACTCGTCAAAAGTCTATTAGAGTAGAGCGTAATGTTGTGTGGATACTGAGGGGGTATTTATAATGTAGAGCGTAATGTTGTGGGGATGTTGAGGGGGTATTTATAATGTAGAGGATAATGTTGTTGAGTGGATGTTGAGGGGGTATTTATAGTGTGGGGGTATTTATAATGTAGAGCGTAATGTTGTTGTGTGGATGTTGAGTGTAATGTTGTTGTGTATGTTGAGGGGGTATTTAGAGTGTGATGTTGTTGTGTGTATGTTGAGGGGGTATTTAGAGCGTAATGTTGTTGTGTGGATGTTGAGGGGGTATTTAGAGCGTAATGTTGTGTGGATGCTGAGGGGGTATTTATAATGTAGAGCGTAATGTTGTTGTGTGGGGGGTATTTATAATGTATAATGTATGTGAAAGAGTGTGTGTATGAGTAATTTATAATGTATGTGAGAGAGTGTGTGTATGAGTGTGTGAATGGGTGAATGTGAGAGAGTGTGTGTATGAGTGTATGAGTGTTTGAGTGTGAGAGAATGTGTGTATGAGTGTGTGAGTGTGAGAGAGTGTGTGTATGAGTGTGTGAGTGTGAGAGAGTGCGTGTATGAGTGTGTGAATGGGTGAATGTGAGTGTGTGTATGAGTTTATGAGTGTTTGAGTGTGAGAGAATGTGTGTATGAGTGTGAGAGAGTGTGTGTATGAGTGTGTGAGTGTGAGAGAGTGCGTGTATGAGTGTGTGAATGGGTGAATGTGAGAGATTGTGTGTATGAGTTTATGAGTGTGTGAATGTGAGAGAGTGTGTGTATGAGTTTATGAGTGTGTGAGTGTAAGAGAGAGAGAGAGAGTGTGTGTGTATGTGTGTGTGAGTGTGTGTGTGTGTGAGTGAGTGTGTGAGAGTGTGTGTGTGTGTGTGGATGACTGAGCCATTACACTGTACAGTGCTTGGAGTGCTGTGAGGAGTAGAAAGCAGCTGTATAAATGCATCCCATTTTCCATTTACACAGAGATTGAGACATTTCTGCAAAATGTTGCTTGAAATTGCCTCTCACAGTCAAAGTTGTCTCATTGGCTTAGATGGAATGCAGCGTGGTCACCATCTCTGTCAGAATCATATTCAGAAGATGTGTTTTTCTCATATGTATCTTTAGGAACGCAATATCAATACTTACTTACTTACTTACTTACTTACACACTTAATTTTGTCTCCAGTCACTGGTGGTGGCTTTATCACACTAAGTTAACATGCGCAAACACACACACACACAGCTGTAATCATTTGGAGAATATTTGCTTAAATACTGCATGGAGTAGATTACTACTCTCTGTTTGACTGAAACCATCCATGCTATTGTGAGTTTATGGCATTGAGCCTGACATAGTAGGATCCGAAGCTAGCTCCATATGATCCAAAGCTAGCTCCATATGATCCGAAGCTAGCTCCATATAATCCGAAGCTAGCTCCATATGCTTTTACTAGCTCCATATGATCCAAAGTTAGCTCCATATGATCCAAAGCTTGATCCAAAGCTAGCTCCATATAATCCAAAGCTAGCTCCATATGATCCAAAGCTAGCTCCAAAGCTAGCTCCATATGATCCAAAGCTAGCTCCATATAATCCAAAGCTCATATGATCCAAAGCTAGCTCCATATGATCCAAAGCTAGCTCCATATGCTAGCGCCATATGATCCGAAGCTAGCTCCATATGATCCAAAGCTAGCTCCATGTGATCCAAAGCTAGCTCCATATGATCCGAAGCTAGCTCCATATGATCCAAAGCTAGCTCCATATGCTAGCTCCATATGATCCGAAGCTAGCTCCATATGCTAGCTCCATATGATCCAAAGCTAGCTCCATGTGATCCAAAGCTAGCTCCATATGATCCGAAGCTAGCTCAATATGATCCAAAGCTAGCTCCATATGCTAGCTCCATATGATCCGAATCTAGCTCCATATGATCCAAAGCTAGCTCCATATGCTAGCTCCATATGATCCAAAGCTAGCTCCATATGATCCGAAGCTAGCTCCATATGATCCGAAGCTAGCTCCATATGTTGCTCCATATGATCCGAAGCTACAAAGCTAGCTCCATATGATCAGAAGCTAGCTCCATGTGATCCAAAGCTAGCTCCATATGATTGCTATGCTGTATTATTCTGCAGTGTAAATGACACAAAAGGATTCTTTCCGTCATTGTGGTTGTCATTACGTCGGACTTTAATAATGGCATTCAGTCACCCTGGCCGTGGCACGACTGGCTGGGGCACCTGCACCGTACCCAGATTCGATTCCCGCCCAGTGGTCCTTTCCGGATCCCACCCCAACTCTCTCTCTCTCTCCTACTCACTTCCTGTCATTCCTGCCCTATCTCATATCCTGCCCTATTCTCACTGCCCTATCTCATTAAAAGGCATAAAAAGCCCAAACAATATTCTTTAAAAAAATAATAATTGCTTTCATTACGAAATTGTCACTGTTGGTAGTTTTTTGTATTTCGATTTGTATCCTCAGACTTTTCAGAGTTTTGAATGCGTCAAGTTAATGAGTGTAACATTTTCGATATCTGTAAACAACTTCAAATGTCACAGACAGACAGTAAAAAAAATAAAAATGATTTACAACAATGTGCTTAATGAGGAAATTAGATAAAATATGGCCTTTCTGAAGTTGGAAAAGTTAGTGGAAAGGTTTTTAATCAGGCATCTGTAATGATGAAGTCAGAGAAGCCACAGCCTGAATGTATATATGCACACACACACACACACACACACACACACAAACACACACACACTCACGCACACACACAAACACACACACACTCACGCACACACACATACACACACACACACACACACATATACATGCACATGCACGAATACACACACATTCAGCCTGAATGGGAATACTCGGTCCCTTCATTGAATCTGTTTCTGTCTACTTTCACAACTCTCAAAGCTAAACCACAGCACTTTGAAATGAACACCACGCACACACGTGCACACACACACACACCAGAGCTACTGAGCGGAGCCGAGTGGAGTGCAAGCGAGCGAGGAGCGGAGCGGATGGAATGTTACTGGAGCGCGGAGCGCTGAACTCCAATTTCACTCCGATACCGCTCACACCACGAGTCTGAGGCATGCCCAAATCCACCTAGAACTCACGTCTTCCTAATAAAACCAAGACCGTTCCATTTTAAAGATATTGGCCATAGTAAGTTTGTTGATAGGGATGGAGTTCGCTTAATATTTTAGAAAGGAAACTGATACGTGTACTATTCTTACAAAACAACTAGATACTAACAATGTAGAGCAAGAACAACCATGTGACCATCCCACTGATCTCTTTAGTTTAGGCTGATGTGTATCGACGTTGCCAAGCTTGTTCGTTGTTGCACTGTATCTTTTAAAATAAATGTTCTATGAGTGATCTACATGTACACTGAAGTGGAGCGGGGAGCGAAATTGAGCGTAGCGACCTGGCGTGAATTTGAGCGGAGGAGCGGCCGAGTAAACAGCCACCTGAGCGAGGATTCGCACCGCTCAGCTCCGCTCACTACCTCTGACATACACACACACACACACACACACACACACGCTCACACACGCAAACACACCCACACACACACACACACACACACACACCGCTTTCCCATTTTCACCACTGAGCTTTTGTCCGGCTGCAGCATTGTCTCACACTGATGTTCTCTGCTCCACACCTGGCTGCTGGAAAATGGAACTGGTTAAAATTCACCTCTCCTCCTCTCCTCTCCTCTTCCCTCTGTTTTTTATTTCCAGGGTCAGCACCTCCTTCTGTTTTACCTGTGCATTAGTCCGAGGGTGTTTGGCCGGAGACAGTGCGCTAATGGATAACACAAAAGCCAGGCACAATCCTCACAAAAGGCCCAGGTGCTTTTGTCTGGAGAGGCGCTAGCGTCTGGCTTCATGTGAAAAGCACTGGAGTCACATTCACGATCACAAACACACAGAGAGAGGAGGAAAAAAAGAGAAATGGGAAAAGTGTTAACGCACCACACTTTGTTTTTCAAGCCCCAACACCTACAGTACGGGTGTCATTTGGGTTTGGTCTACGCTTATGTGTGTGTGTGTGTCTACGCGTGTGTGTTTGTGTGTGTTTTTGTGTGCCTCCTCTGTGTTCTCCTTCCTGCTCCCTGCCAAAACACACACACACACACACACACACACACACACACACACACACACACCTCCCTCTTCCGCTGTCTCCTCTATATCTGTTGGGCTGATGAGCCAAGCGAGGTGTTTAAAAGCAGAGGAAGGAAGGAGAGCACATTTATTTAAATTAGGCTTTTGTTGAGCTTTATCAGGAGCAGATGGGCTCAGACTCTTAGTCTGTCTGTCTGTCTGTGTGTGTGTGTGTGTGTGTGTGTGTGTGTGTGTGTGTGAGTGTGTGTGTGTGTGTGTGTGCCTGTGTGTGTGTGACAGCAGCATGATGATGATGAAGTGAAGACCTTGGGTTTCTCATAGCCAGCCAGCCACCCGGCTACTCTTCTCTCCTCCTTCCTCTCCTCTTCCACTCTATCCCTCTCTCCCTGTGCCCCCCCCCCCTCACTTATTCAGCTGTGCCCCCCCCCTCACTCATTCAGCTGTGCTCATATGATGCTTCCTTCTTTCTACTCTCATCCTGAAACACCTCCTTCTCTCTCCCCATCTCTCCTCCATCCTGAAACACCTCCTTCTCTCTCCCCATCTCTCCTTTTTACTCTACCATTCCTCTCTCTCTCTCTCTTTCTTTCTTTCTCTATCTCTGTCTCCCTCTCTCTCTCTTTCCCTCATCCTTTCATCCAAACATCTCCACATCTCTACAGATTCCTTTCTCCATCTCCAGTGCTGAACATGGCTGCCTGCCTGTGCAGTTTGTAGTAGGATGCTGGAATGCTGTGGGAAATGAGAGAGCAGTAATCCACAGGCTCAGGAGTGGCTGCACTAGCGCATCTGGACACTCACTGCAGCTCCAAGCCATCAAAACTAGTTTGTGTGTGTATGTGTGTGTGTGTGTGTGTGTGTTGTGCTGTTATCGCTCAGGTCGTGTCCTCTGCTACCCTGTAAAGACTCCGGCAGGGCTGCTCTCATATCTAAACACTCCTCTGTAGTTTCCCTCCGCAGTCGAGAGATAGACAACCCTAGTACTTACTCAGATTTGACGGTCACACACACACACTCTCACACACTGTTTGGGTTTTACTCCTGGAAGATCCATTGAAAGAACTGAAAAAAAAAAAAAATATTCTAATCCCCTCAGATAAGGGACTGTTCGTTATTTATAAACGGGGCCACCGGAGGAAAATAGGGGAGGGTCATGTCTTTTTATTCTTTGTTGAGGGGAGGGTCATCTAACTTTTTTTTGTCTAGGAGGAGGGGTCACCCATCTTTTGTATTAATGAAAACAGCAAAAAATCAAAGTGGCTTGTTTGATTGTTGATTTCTGTCGCCATATAACGTTTTCTTTCGTTCCATAGCTCTGTCAACATTGAACAATGAAAATAAGGGAGATTTCCCGGGTTTCTCACGCAAAATACGGAAAATGTCCCCATATACGGAAAATGTCCCCATTAACGTTGGAAGGGTTGGAGCAACAAAGTAGCCTACTTTATTCACGCCTAACAGCCTATATCCATTTGGTCAACTTTATCCAGCCCTAAAAAAGCTAAATTTAACTTTGGTTTACTTGTAGTTTACCGTGTAGCCTAACTTTAAACAGTGCGCATGCTTAACATAAAGCATACTTATGCTTCATTCATCCACACATCCAGCTCCTAACGTTTTGACAAGCATTTCTACCAATTGACCTTGTTCCTGCCCATCTCTAGCTTTGCTGTCTCCATCCTTTCTGTTCTTGTTTGCAAAAAAATATATAGTAGGCCCTATTTATTGGTAACCAGCAACAAGTGCAATTTGTTAATCGCGGTCATTCTCTCCCCTTGCCAACAAAAATGTGTTGCGTTCCAAGTAGCAGTGCGTAATTCTGCTTCATAAAGTTGAACAAATACATTGGTCATATAAATAGCCAGTTTATGGTCTACAGTGTAGAGTTGGTAAGTTATGGTAGGCCAACTTGGAGTGAATATACAGGGGGAATTCTTTGTCTACCCGTAGCTGAGTAGCCTGGCAGGTGCGCACGTAGACATAGCCTACTGCCGAACATTGCAAGCGCTGATGACAACCACGTCGTTAACTTAAATAGGCCTAGGTTAACATCACTCTGAGTTTGCATTCAAGCAAGCAAAACGATGATTTGAATACATCTGTTTCACTGGAAGGGCAAGGGGTAACAACAGGACAACACAGAGACAGGCCAGAATGCAGGACTAATGTTCACATTGTAGCAGGGAAAGAATGAACCGAAGGCAGGAATGAAGTGAAAACCCGACAACGTGGGTGTGTTTATTTTCTGTTCAACACTGTGGTAGCTTGGTGGGTGAAAGTGGAGAGGAAGGGAGGCTGGAGGTCACCACTGTACGCAAGCTTCGGCCAGTCGGGTCGAGTCGGTTAGTACATCCAGAACTCACATCTCCTCGAAGGCGCTGCTCCTTTTGTGCTTGGACAAACGAGGTTGGATGTGATGCAGGTGTGGGTGGCGATGATTGGCTGCCAGCCGTGCCTCGTTGAAGCCGTTTGCGTTGGCCATGTGCTTCTGTTGACAAACCCCGTGTTTTTAGCCGTGCATGCCCACCAGAGGGTGCTGAAGCAACTCTTGGTGGTGTGAGGCCGGCATGACACCGACTTGAGGGCCGTCTGGTCACAACATATACAGTAATATGTGATATTCTACGGGAAAATATTAAAACGGCAAGACAGCGGGGAAAAGGTCAAATGATAAACCCGGAAAAAGTTGGCATGTTAGGTATTTTTCGGTCCCTGTGATTATTTGTGAAATTGTGCAAACGGGCTTTTCATGTCATTTGAGAAGGAAGGAGTGTAGCAAGCTCCCAAATTGACGCTCGTCTGAGAAATTGAGAATTGTTAAATATGTTCAGTATCCCTAACGGAATGCATGTCTTCACCAAAAATGACAAAATACGATGTTATGTTAATAATCCAAATGAACTGTCAAACTTTGAAATATAGTCTGAAATTAGATGTTATTATCATTGAGACAACAGGGGTATACAAAAAAATCCGATTGTAGCTTACAGCAGCCGACTATTTAGGTTAAGTTTATAACGTTGTGGACGGCCACCAAGCGTCTTCTGCCTCAAGGCTGCGCGCGCATCTAGTTTTGTTGGTAAACGGGAAACCCGTGTATTGGCCGGGGAGGGTCATGTCTTTTTTGAAGATGCTGTTGGAGGGTCGATGAAAAATATCTGGCAGGCAGGGAAGGGTCATGCAACTTTTGATTGAAGCACTCAAAATCCCTCCGGTGGCCCCGTTTATAAATAACGAACAGTCCCTAAATGCTTGTTTTGAAGGTGCTACACAGAATCATTTTTACTAAGAGGGTGGATGCTGGCTGTGTTCTTGTTGTTCTACAGACATTGCGCTTTAGGGGAAAGAGTAATTTGAAGAACTATGTTTTTTAATACCAAAAGCAAGTGAGTTTGGGTGGTTATCCTTGGATTTACTGGATCACTTCCTCTAAAAGTTTCAAAGTTTTCTGCAGTGCAGTGGAAGCTAAAACATTAATATAAAAGTAGATATATTTATTATTCAAATACAAATAAAACCATGTTATATCCATGTTCATCTACAGTATTAGCCTTTGCAAAAGGGCTAATCACTAAATTGAGACAATTAGAGGAAATTTCGCAAAGGACTCTTAACCTCTGGGCCTGAACTACTTTATGCCTGGAAATAGAAATACTGCTAATGGATCGACCTTCATGAACCCAGATGAGCAATGAGATGTAGCACTGCGCTAGCATCAGTGGCAGCCTTGGTGGGCTACTGGAACAGCCTGCTAATGCTAACGCTAATCCATCAGGGCTGTCTTAGCCTTGGGCATCTGCTGTAATTGTATTATATTTCAAGGCGTGTCTCTGGCATGAGTTAGGGCCTATAAAGGAAGGACTGTTTACTGTAGCAGTTCTCTGTGTGCATACTGTGCTGATATTAATGCCAGTCTCCTGGTGTATAAATAAACAAAAATAGATAAAATAATAAATAATACAAAATAAGGAACAGCTCTCACTGGAGGGCTCATCTCATTTAGGGCAGGAGGAAAGCTGTCAGGCCCCCCAAAAAACTGCTGAGTCATCGACAGAAAGTCCTCCTCCCTACATCCAGGAATTACATTTGCTTTTCAGCATGTCAGTCAAACAAAATTATGACATAATCTGCCCAGGGATCTTTAATAAAAGTTTACTGAGACCAACTTCCAGATCACTGGCATGGCCCTGATTTGGCTCCTAGTCGGCCCTCCTCTCTCAGGAAGACTAGAGCTCTGCTTTGATGGCTGCCCCGGTGGGTGGTAGTCCAGCATGAAATATGGATTTCCACTCTAGTGAGTCTGTGTGGGCAGTGCAATCAGAATAATATTTCCTGTTGAAATGGACCCTATTTATGAGGTGGCTTCCTCCTCCTGGCGTATTCAAAGCACGTCACACAGTATGGAGTGGAGAGCAGAGCAGGGGTCCTATTTCCTGGCCCTCGAGAACAATGTTTACGGTGCATGGGACACCCTGACATTGTGACCACATACCATCGTTCTGTGTGTGTGTGTGCGTGTGCGTGTGCGTGTGCACGTATGCGTGTGTGTGTGTGTGCGTGTGATCTGGCTGCTATACCAATGAGTTTAGCTCTCTGGCATGGCCAGGCTCCAGGGTTATTATCTGGGGGGTTGGGGTTGGGTTGTGCCATGGAGATCCTGCCATGGAGAGGCTAACGAGTGGAAGGGTGTGTGTGAGATGCTGGTGTGTGTGAGATGCTGGTGTGTGTGAGCATGGAGTATCTGGGATGGAGAGGTGTGATGTGGTGCGGTGTGGTGCGGTGCAGTGTCTTGTGCTGTGGTGAGAGCAGAGCCTAAGGGGTTCATGGTGTGTGCAGTAGTACTATAGGCTTCTTAAGTGTGTAGCTGACTAGACCTGCCACTGTGGTGTGTATGCGTTGCTATAGCAATGAGCCTTGCAACCATGTCGTAGTCTTCGTCTTTGATATTGTAGTCAAGGTTGGGGGCAATGCAGGGTTATCACCCCCAGGTCAGATGGGTGGGGGGCAGTGCAGGGTTATCACCCCCCAGGTCAGATGGGTGGGGGGCAGTGCAGGGTTATCACCCCCAGGTCAGATGGGTGGGGGGCAGTGCAGGGTTATCACCCCCCAGGTCAGATGGGTGGGGGGCAGTGCAGGGTTATCACCCCCCAGGTCAGATGGGTGCTTGGGTGACGGCTCTCCCCCTTCACCACAGATGAACAACCTGCCTGTGATTCCTGGGCGCCAGCGGCTCTACCAAAGAGTAAAGAAAAGAACACGAGTGACCCTCAAATTCCAATCTCCTACAGTATGCCAGCCATTTGATAGGATTGCACGCTGCCTCTCCACTGGCCCTTTGTACTCGGCGTCTCGCTCGGTAAGATTGCCGCCAGAGCTACAGCTCAATTTGATCTCCACATGCTGGCTTAGAGGGGGCCTGCAACCGCATCCGGAGCAAACGACTCCTGAGCAGACAGCTCCTGATCAGAGTAATGCAAAAGAAGATCTGCAGCTCGGCCTTCTCCTCCACACCATTGTGCCGAGAAATCATCTCTTTAGAGGCCCTCTAGACCTGGCCACGCTTCACTTTTGATCCTGAACACACACACACACACACACACACACACACACACACACACACACACACACAGTGACACACACACCACACACCACACACACACTCACACACACACACACACACAGTGACACACACACACACACACACAGTGACACACACGCACACACACACACACTCATACACACACGCACACACGCACGCGCACACACACACACAGTGACACACACACACACACACACACAGTGACACACACACACACACACACACACACACACACACACGCACGCGCACACACACACACACACACACACACACACACACACACACACACACACACACCCACACACACACACATATCCGGTAAGCCAACATCACAGCTAGAGCACCGCACCGTAACCCAGGTCATCAAAGCTTGCGGAGCGAGCGCATTAATATCCGCTGTCCATCTCGCCGTGTCGTCCAGTGTCTCACAGCGGTCCAGATCGCTGGCCAATCGGTGAAATGATCCATCACTGTCTCATGGTTGCGGGGGAGTAATCTCAGATTGGCGTGGCACACAGATTGAAGTAAATGGGATTGGAATGGAAATGGGTGTGTTGCATGTGCACTTGTCTGTCGCCATGATGTCATATTATGTTATTTATTTGTTTATTTGTTTGTTTTTTTGGTTGTTTATCATAAGGCGTGAGTGGCAGCTTAGGTTTGGGTGCAGTTACAAATACACTAAACACGCTTATTGCTTCATTAACTGTGTAGAGATAGCACTGGGTCTGTGCCGGCGCCATCGCTTGTCTCCATACATGTATTTATTATTGTGTTTGAGAAAGACTGCTGGTTTATGAGAAGTGTCTGCGAGTTAGATTTAATTAAGTTCAAATGAACGCATCAGTCCTCGTCAGAACGCTGCAAAATGACACCCCTCAATCCCCCCGCTGTTCAATTCTTAATAGGAAATAAGTTATTTTCAGAAGCCATATTAAAAAGCCTAGCGAGGGCTCATACATATTTAGGACAGCATTAACAGGGAGAGAAGATTAGACAATGTCTCCGTCAGGCTAAA
>NC_055959.1:34841582-34856582 GCF_018492685.1 Alosa sapidissima | reverse complement strand
ACAGACGAGTAGCCTTGTGGACACACAATATTGTTGGAAAATTGAGATGTGTGAAACACTATTTGACTCAAATGGTAATCAGAAATAATTTGTTATAAAAAAAAGACTAAAATGTGTTGACTAAAACTGACTAAGACTAAGATACCTTTAGTTTTCTTTTGACTAAAACTAGACTAAAATGACGAGACTTTTAGTCGACTAAAACTTGACTAACAAAAATTATATTTGAATGACTAAATATGACAAAGACTAAAAAGGACATTTCGTCACAAGACTAAGACTAGGACTAAATTAAAAATAGGTGACAAAATTAACACTATCTGCCAGGCTCCCACTGTCTCAGCCTGGTGTCAGGTTCTTCTCTTCTCATCTCACATCAGCCTTGTCTCAGTCTCGTCTTAGTCTCATCTTATGGCCTCCTTACACCAAACAACTTTGACAAGATTTGGGAAAAATTCTTGAAAGATTGGAGTCTTTTGAGCAAAACTTGAATCTTGTCAAAGTTGTTTGGTGTAAGGTGGCCATTAGAAAGATTGGCAAAAGTGGTATTGACTTGACTTGACTTGACTTCAAGAATCTTTCCCAAATCTTGTCAAAGTCTTCTGATGTATGGGAAGCATAGGATAGGAGCATAGGAGACTAAGATGAGACCAGGACGAGACTAAGAAGAGGCTGAGATGAGACTAATGCTACCCATACATCAGACAAGTCTTGTCAAAGTGTTCTGGTGTAAGGATGGCTTTAATCTTGCCTCAGTCCCGTTGTCTTAGTCTCATCTCAGCCTCTTCTTACGTAGTCTCGTCCTGGTCTCATCTTAATCTCCCTGGCTCTTCCACTGTTGCCCTGGCCTGGACCTCTGTGCTTCATCCTCACTCTGACCCTGTGGGTGGGTGAATGTCTGGGGAGGTCATTTCAATGGAGCTGTCATTCATTTGGCACAGAAACACACACAGCTTCAGGCTGCCGAGAAAGGAACAGACTGGCAAGGAAAAAAACAGTGGAAGACAAATTGTGCATTTGTGAGTCCCAACTACTGCCTCGGCCATTATTATCTTGCTTTTGTCTGCCACTGTTTGGACGTGGTGGCACACTCACTGCCTGTCGGCTGATGGCACTCTTTATACTGGTGTGTGTGTGTGTGTGTGTGTGTGTGTGTGTGTGTGTGTGTGTGTGTATGTTGAGCCTGTCGCTGTGGGCTGAGAATGATGGCACTCTTTATACTGGTGTGTGTGTGTGTGTGTGTGTGTGTGTGTGTGTGTGTGTGTGTGTGTGTGTGTGTTGTGTGTGTGTGTGTGTATGTAGAGCCTGTCGCTGTGGGCTGAGAATGATGGCACTCTTATATTTGAAGCAGAGCAGGAAAAGCACATTGGGAGCCCAAACAGACGAGTGTTTACTGATGAGTTCTAACAACAGCACGCGAGCAAATGAGCTCTTTACTAGGCTCACAATCACAGAGAGAGAGAGAAAGAGAGAGAGAGAGAGAGAGAGAGAGAGAGAAGGGGGTGATAGAAACAAAATGCAGTAGAAAACATCTCAGAGTATCAGAGAGAAATAAAATGGCAGAGATTTAGAGAAAAGTGAGAGTAACGAGAACAGAAGTATTGAGAGAGCATGATGAGACATTGAGAAGGAGAGAGTGAGAAGGAGACAAAGAGATAAAGTTTGAGTCAGAGAGAGAAAGCATGAAGGAGAGGGAGAGAGTGTGAGTCACAGAGACAGACAGAGAGAGAGAGAGAGAGGGGAGAGAGAGAGAGAGAGAGAGAGAGGGAGAGAGAGAGAGAGAGTGTGGAGGATGAGTGAGACTGGGGAGGAAGTGCATTTCTCCAGCTGCTCTACTCCACGGCTGTGACCGTTGGTCAGATGAAGTGGACTTGGCCCACTGGAGCAGGACTTGGCTGGCTGCAGTCCCCTCATCCTCACTCTTTCCTCTCCCCTCCTTTTTCTGCCACTCCTTTCTTTCGCCTCTTTATTCCTTTTTCCTCTCCCTTTTATTCCTCTCCTCTCCCCTCCTCTTCTCTCCTCTCCTCTCCTCTCCTCTCTTCTCCTCTCCTCTCCTCTCCCCTCCTCTCTCCCCTCCTCCTCTCCTCACTTCTCCCCTCATCTCCTTTCCTGTCTTCTCTTCTCCTCTCTTCTCCTCTTCTTTTTACCTCTCTTCTCCTCCTCTCTTAAACTCTCTTCTCCTCTCATCTCCTCTCCTTTCTTCTCATCTCTCCTCTCCTCTCTGCACTTCTCTCTCCTCTCCTATGTAATGTATTCTCTTTTCTTCTCTCTGCTTTTCACCTCTCCTCTCTTCTCATCTCCTCTTCATTCCTTTTTCCTTCCCCTCTTATTTTATTCCTCTCCTCCTCTCCTCCTCCTCCTCCTCCTCCTCCTCCTCTCCCATCCTCTCCTCATTTTCTCTAGAGTTGTTTAAGTGAAGAGGCTGTCACAGCAGTGCAGTGTTAGAGAAGCATGGCCGCCCTGGTGCTCCTGGTCTCTCAGCCTCGTCCCCAGAGTCCTCATCTCCTCCATCTACCCCCCTCCCCCCCTCTGCCCCCCTCTGCGCTCCACTAACTAACCCCCCCCCCCTGCTCTGTGCCCATGTGCCAGGCAGGCTAGCGTGGTGTGGGGTTATTAATCTCATCAGTGCCCCCTCGGGGGGAGGGGCAGTTTTTAATTTAAACACTTGCACTGCCCGGGACCTCCTCGTCTCTCCCTGCCTGCGCACACACACACACACACACACACTCACCTTAAGTAGGATCAGCGACAGCCGTAGGGCTTGTGTGTCTCTGTGTGTGTGTGTGTGTGTCTGTCTGTGTGTCTCTGTGTGTGTGTGTGTGTGTGTGTGTGTGTGTGTGTGTGTGTGTGTGTGTGTGTGTGTGTGTCTGTGTCTGTGTCTGTGTGTCTGTGTGTGTGTGTGTGTGTGTGTGTGTGTGTGTGTGTGTGTGTGTGTGTGTGTGTCTGTGTGTCTGTGTGTCTGTGTGTGTGTGTGTGTGAGTGTGGAGTACAGAGCAGGCTAAAGCGGGTAGAAGTTAATAAAACAGAGTACCTTCGTGCAATCCCGTTTTCCTCCCTCCTCCACCATACAACACACAAGTCTTCATGACCATACAACACACAAGTCTTCATGACCATACAACACACAAGTCTTCATGACCATACAACACACAAGTCTTCATGACCATACAACACACAAGTCAAGTCAGCTGCTTCTACTCTCAAAGAAAAGGACGCATGACATACAAAGTAGAAACGTGTCTTGATACAGGTAGTCAAAATGTAGTGTACATGTATACATGTAATGGTACTTAGATCTCCAAGTATAATCCACAATCCAAAGTCAAAGATCAAAGTCATCTTCATAGCTAAAGTCATCTAACCAGTTCAGTAACGTCATTTACAAAAGGACTACAGGTGTCAAGAGCTCTGGTGAAGCAGTGCAGTAAAGGGGCGTGCTGGACGAGACCTGGAGAGCTGTATGACCCTAGGTGTGGCCGTCACGTGACCTGGAGAGCTGTATGACCCTAGGTGTGGCCGTCACGAGACCTGGAGAGCTGTACGACCCTAGGTGTGGCCGTCACGTGACCTGGAGAGCTGTATGACCCTAGGTGTGGCCGTCACGTGACCTGGAGAGCTGTACGACCCTAGGTGTGGCCGTCACGTGACCTGGAGAGCTGTATGACCCTAGGTGTGGCCGTCACGTGACCTGGAGAGCTGTATGACCCTAGGTGTGGCCGTCACGAGACCTGGAGAGCTGTACGACCCTAGGTGTGGCCGTCACGTGACCTGGAGAGCTGTACGACCCTAGGTGTGGCCGTCACGAGACCTGGAGAGCTGTACGACCCTAGGTGTGGCCGTCACGAGACCTGGAGAGCTGTATGACCCTAGGTGTGGCCGTCACACAGAACATTAGTCTTCGGCCACCACAACATAGTGTTCACCATGGAGCAGAGTCTTCGGCCACCACAACATCGTGTTCACGCCACCACAACATCCTGTTCACCATTGAGCAGTCTTTGGCCACCACAACATCCTGTTCACCATGGAGCAGAGTCTTCGGCCACCACAACATCCTGTTCACCATTGAACAGTCTTTGGCCACCACAACATCCTGTTCACCATTGAGCAGAGTCTTTGGCCACCACAACATCGTGTTCACCATTGAGCAGTCTTCGGCCACCACAACATCCTGTTCACCATTGAGCAGAGTCTTTGGCCACCACAACATCGTGTTCACGCCACCACAACATCGTGTTCACGCCACCACAACATCGTGTTCACCATGGAGCAGAGTCTTCGGCCACCACAACATAGTGTTCACGCCACCACAACATCGTGTTCACGCCACCACAACATAGTGTTCACGCCACCACAACATCGTGTTCACCATGCAGCAGAGTCTTCGGCCAGCACAACATAGTGTTTACGCCACCACAACATAGTGTTCACGCCACCACAACATAGTGTTCACGCCACCACAACATCGTGTTCACGCCACCACAACATCGTGTTCACCATGCAGCAGAGTCTTCGGCCAGCACAACATAGTGTTCACGTCAAAACAACATCGTCTTCACCATGGAGCAGAGTCTTTGGCCACCACAACATAGTGTTCACGCCACCACAACATCGTGTTCACCATGGAGCAGAGTCTTCGGCCACCACAACATAGTGTTCACGCCACCACAACATCGTGTTCACCATGGAGCAGAGTCTTTGGCCAGCACAAGATCGTGTTCACCATGCAGCAGAGTCTTCGGCCAGCGCAACTCCTCTGTGTTTGTTCTGTCAGACGGCGATGAGAGAAATGAGATATGGCCTCCAGCGTCAGCGCTGATGTTTGCGCTACTATAGCAACAGTATTCACTTCATCAGCATCCATATCACACGATACGATCCGTTTCCTTATAACACACATCATACACCCCCTGTCACACCCTCCCACGTCCCACTGCACCGTGTCATAGTGGACCGAGGAAGAGAGAGATATTGTAGCCAATATAAATTCATAATAATATCAAATTCTCTCTCCCTCACTCTCCCTCTCTCCCCCCCCCTCTCTCTCTCTCTCTCTCTCTCTCTCCCCCCTCTCTCTCTCTCTCTTTTGGGGTGATGTGTTTGAGAGATTGCTGAGGCCACCTGCCGTGCCAACTGCGCAGTTGTGAGTTGAATAGCACTCAAGTGGGTCCTGCTGCAGCATGAGAACAGAATGGAGGCTGCAATCTCCTGCTCTCCCCCTGTGCTGAAACAAATGCTCTCATCATCAGTGGTGCCGGTTGGGGGCCGCTACACACGTGCTCTTTTCATATGACAGACATCTACTTGGAGTGCTGGGCTAGACCGCCTGGGTCCAACATTGTGTACTTACTTCCTCTGACTTCTACTCTCTTTCTTTCTCTATGTCAACAACTTTCTGAAGTTGAACTGTTGAACTCTCCCTGTCATAGTCAGTCTGTCTCTATCGTCCTCTCTTTCTCTGTCCAGCATTGGTGTATCAGGAAAAGTACAATGTACTGCATTGATGTATCAGGAAAAGTACGATGTACTGCATTGGTGTATCAGGAAAAGTATGATGTACTGCATGCCTCAGTGTTCATTTCACTCATGATAGGGAGCTGAACTAGGTAGGCGCAGTATATATTACGCAGGGACATTACATCATTTGTTGTATAAGGAAAATAGAATGCATTAATACCTGTAACCATTCATTTAACAAGCTCTGTCAATTAGTAAAGAATAGCAAGTAACATGGGTAATGGTTGCCATGGTCACCCAGTATTTAGATTGAATGCCTGCATGCGTTTCTTACTCACCCTTTGTAGAACCACTAGCACCAGACTTCCTGAACGTATCCACCCTTGTAGAACCACTAGCACCAGACTTCCTGAACGTATCCACCCTTGTAGAACCACTAGCACCAGACTTCCTGAACGTATCCACCCTTGTAGAACCACTAGCACCAGACTTCCTGAACGTATCCACCCTTGTAGAACCACTAGCACCAGACTTCCTGAACGTATCCACCCTTGTAGAACCACTAGCACCAGACTTCCGGAACGTATCCACCCTTGTAGAACCACTAGCACCAGGCTTCCTGAACGTATCCACCCTTGTAGAACCACTAGCACCTGGCTTCCTGAACGTATCCCTCCTTGTAGAACCACTAGCACCAGGCTTCCTGAACTGTCCACCCTCTGTAGAACACACTAGCACCAGACTTCCTGACCCTCTGTAGAACCACTAGCACCAGGCTTCCTGTCCAGTCACCCTCTGTAGAACACACTAGCACCAGGCTTCCTGTGCAGTCACCCTCTGTAGAACCACTAGCACCAGGCTTCCTGTCCAGTCACCCTCTGTAGAACACACTAGCACCAGACTTCCTGAACGTATCCTCCCTCTGGATATTCAGATGTTATACATGTTTATGATGACCCAATGTAAAGAAAAGTAAAAAAAGTGATAAACACTTAGCTTTAACCATAATGCCACAGAGCTACATGTTCTAACCCTATGGTTCTAACTGAGAGAACGTGTTACTGTTCCCATCCTGAGAAGCTTTCTGAGAACACATTGCACTGTGCCTAGACCTTGTGAGAACGTCAAGCCATTAAGTACCCCAAAGCTTCATCTTGCTTTCATCCAAGGGCTACCATTCAATGGATCACAGTCAGATTTCAGGAAGACTCATTCAATCTTTGAATTAGCGGTAGCTGTGGCTTTCATTTGTAATCTAAAGTGCCAATACTGAATAGGTTTAGTCCTTGGAGTGGACAGAGAGGACAGATGGAGGGGGAGTCAGCTGTGGGGTGTGTAAGTGACCAAGCTCAGAGAGCACGGAGGGGGAGTTAGCTGTAGGGTGTGTAAGTGACCAAGCTCAGAGAGCACGGAGGGGGAGTTAGTTGTGGGGTGTGTAAGTGACCAAGCTCATCCATTCAGCGCTGGCCACCAGACTCTGAATCCAAATTACTTATTAGACACAGACCTTTCATTTAGACTCTGCATATAACTACAGGAAGACGTTACATAAACGGACACACACAAGTGTTTAGTCTGGCGCACAGCATGATCCTAATAACGGCAATGCGGTAAGCCAGACGTCCTAATAACAGCAATGTGGTAAGCCAGACGTCCTAATAACGGCAATGCGGTAAGCCAGGCGTCCTAATAACGGCAATGCGGTCACTAGGGCTTTGTTTGGTTTTGTGGGCTCCATGGTTCAGACTGCGCCAGGTCCAGTGATGGCAGACCAGTTTCAACTCCAACCAGTTTTGCAAGCTTGATATGTTGAATTTGGCTTCGGTCCTGGTGCAGGGGCTGTCAGGAAATGAAAATATGCAAATTATACAGTACATAGATCAGAGTATTTAATCATATGTAGACAGAACCAAACCTGCAGCCTAGGGAACCTGTCATCTTTTCGTATGGGTACCTTTATTATCTACTTGTAGCAGGTGGAGTTGCCGAGTCTTATCCAACACAAGTGATACAGTATGTCTTGCTGTGCGCTGCACATCCAATAGGTAGATGCCACTCATGCTGATTTACAGGTGCTGATCAGGTGCTGATTTACAGGTGCTGATAAATCTTGTCTTGCGGTCCAAGAAAAAGAAAGAAAGAAAGAAAGAAAGGATGAGAAAGACAGAGAAAGGAGGGAAGACAGAAAGAAAGAAAGACAGAAAGAAAGAAAGACACAGTGTAAATGTTGACTTCCCACTTAGTGAGAGCTGGCTCTGGCCACACAACCTCATGATAAAGATGTTGAAGTGGAAACAGTGTGTAGAGTATACAGTACAGTGTGTAGAGTATGGAACACTAAGTGGAAACAGTGTGTAGAGTTTGGAACACTAAGTGGAAACAGTGTGTAGAGTATGGAACACTAAGTAAACTGAAGCTCATAGCCTCTGCAGAGTCAATTCTTTGCGTGCGCTCTCTTGTTCTGTGTTGTGATGTGTTGAACAAGGAGTGTGTGTTGTGATGTGTTGAACAGAAGAGTGTGTGTTGTGATGTGTTGAACAGAAGAGCGTGTGTTGTGATGTGTTGAACAGAAGAGTGTGTGTTGTGATGTGTTGAACAGAAGAGTGTGTGTTGTGATGTGTTGAACAGAAGAGTGTGTGTTGCTCGTCGGTTGTGTGGCCTGTGGTCCTCTCACTGTTGGAAGCCTGATCAGAGGGGCCACAGCTGTGTGTGTGCATGTGTATGCCCTTGGCGGTTTGATTGGTTTCTGATGTGTGTGTGTGTGTGTGTGTGTGTGTGTGTGTGTGTGTGTATGTGTATGTATATTTGTGTGTGTCTGTGTTCTGTGTGTCCTTGGTAGTTTACTAAGTTGTTTTGACTCCACTTGCAACAGGGATATTGATGCTAGGAAATGCGTGACTGTGCTGACAGTAAAGGCAGAGAGACAGACAGAGAGAGAGATAGAGAGAGATAGAGAGATAGAGAGGGAGAGAGAGAGAGAGGGAGATAGAGAGAGAGAGAGAGAGAGAGAGAGAGAGAGATAGAGAGGGAGAGAGGGAGGGAGAGAGAGGGAGATAGAGAGGTAGAGAGAGAGAGAGGGAGGTGGGGCCTACTTGTGTGTGTGTGTGTGTGTTGATCAGCACCTCTAATGACTCTAATGCCATTCCCTTGTTTTGGTTTGTTTACCTGTCTGTTTATTTCTCTGTTTGTTTACGTGGCCTCTGTGGAGCTCTAGGTGCAGGCCCAGGGCAAGGCCACTGCCTCCCCACAGCCTGGGTCCAGCTCCCGCACGGAGCTGCTGCTTTCGTCTGCTTCATTAAAACCCAGCTCTCAGTCACATTTCCCTTGCAATTCATTATCATCTGCCATATTTATTTCATTTCATGTCACCTCAAAAAACACGCTCATAAAGCCAGTAATGTAGTTTCTGCCCTCAAACTTCGCAAAGGCAATCATGAGCTCCCTCTCTTAATGCTTCAGTATTGCTCTAGTCATTGAGTCATGTTAAGAGCACAGGCAGTAGGGGCATAAAGGTGGGACGCAGAGATTGGTTTACATATAAATTGGTTTGTTGCAGGCAGAAGGAGGGAGGGTATCCTCTTTTTTCCCACAGACTCTGCCTCGTACTTAGACATGACATTTGCTCAGCTACTCTCTTAGAGAGAAAACAAACTTTCAGAGAGAGAGAGTCGGTGAAAGGCTATTCATTACGTTTAATTTAATTTTCCTCTGAACTGTCTGTGGTTTGAGGAAAGTTTGTAGTTTGTTGGTATGAGTGACTTCCTGCCTCTGCTCGTCCTACCTAACGTGTCTCTCTGTGACTTGTGTCCATCCTTTGTGGTTAATGTCCCCCATCCACAGCACAGTGTCCGTACCTGTGCACACCTGTGTCTGTCTGTGCAGGTGTCCGTACCTGTGCACACCTGTGTCTGTCTGTACATGGAACACCAGAGGCTGGGTAAAGCTGGCAAATACTGTATATAGACTAATTTGATGTTGCCTATAAACAACAATTCATGTTCATAGAAACAACAAGGTCAATAAGACAACCTGTAGCCTATGAAATCCAATGTCCGAACATACTAGCAGTTGACCTGCTGGCTAGCTAAAAAGTTTGAGTGTTTAAACTAACATATACAGTGGTCTATTTGGTGGTGTATGTGCCCTGACTAAGTTTGTGTGGCATATAAAGCCTTATTGTTCTTACTGTACCTGTCTCTTTCATGTCTATCCCTCACAGACCCCCAGTGCAGAATCTTACCTGTCTCTGTCACATCACAGCCCACCAGTGCAGGTGTGTCCTACCTGTCTCTGTTACCTCTCTCTCTCCCTGGCCCCCAGTACAGGTGTGTCCTACCTGTCTCTGTCACATCACAGCCCACCAGTACAGGTGTGTCCTACCTGTCTCTGTCACATCACAGCCCCCAGTACAGGTGTGTCCTACCTGTCTCTGTCACATCACAGACCCCCAGTGCAGGTGTATCTTACCTGTCTCTGTTACGTCTCTCTCTCCCTGGCCCCCAGTACAGGTGTGTCCTACCTGTCTCTGTCACGTTTCCTCTCCCTGTCCCCCAGTACAGGTGTGTCCTACCTGTCTCTGTCACGTTTCCTCTCCCTGTCCTTACTTCATACAAACAGGTGGGCAGAGACCACCGGTGCCATTCAGATCACGTCTGCCTGTCCTGACCACATGGTCATAGTCATGCCCAGCTCACAGCAGACTCTGGCCCAGGCGTGGGTGAGACGCGGCTCACACTGGCTCTGAGTCGTGAGCTGATCTGGCCGCCCTCCCCTCCCCTCCCCTCCCCCCCCTCTCCCCTCCCCTTCATTTGTGAACTGGTGATGTGCTGCAAATCCGCGGCTGGATTCTGGGGGGCTATTTTTAATATCCGGCTCTTAAATGAGTTCTGCTGTGTGAGTGACCATGGCTGCCATTTGACTGTCCAGCGCGGTGCGAGGACAGCTCTGGGATTCGTGTGTCTGCCGAGAGCTCCATGGCATTTATTCTGAATAATAATTCTGTGTCCAGTTGGTACAAAGGTATGCTATTTATGAGGGCTGCTGCGTCCAAAACAACAGCAGTTGGAGCTGCCAGGAGAGCGTACTTTAATGTAGTTCTGTTTATTGCAGGGGTGCTATTTTCACTCGCCCTCAGGTCTAATGATACCGGGGAATGGCATTGATTTCAATATGCGCTGCCAGAAACAAGCCTGACATTTCAAACTCATCTCTCTCTCTCTCGTTCTCCCCGCTCGCTCTCTCTCTCTCTCTCTCTCTCTCTCTCTCTCTCTCTCTCTCTCTCTCTCTCTCTCTCTCTCTCTCTTTCTCTTTCCTTTCTATCTTTCTTTCAGGAGCATGACTAACGTGCGACTCTAACATCTGTTGAATGTAGTGGCAGCAGACTGAATATAGACTGTGATATTTCCCTCATCTGCCCCATCTCATAGTCAGGGTGAGATTGTTCCTCGGTTGGCTTACGCCCTCCATCTCCAGCCATCTCTCATGACAGAAACCTGGTAATTGCTTCCAAACACTCCCACCAAACTCAGCGATCATTTGTCAGCGAAGCTGCACTTTACATGCTGGGAGACAATGGCCCTTTCTCTTTGTTCTTTGTTCTTATTTCTTTTTTTTTTCACAAAATCATGTTCTGACATTTCCAGGAGTATTAAGAGAAAATGTTTCCCATTGAACACTTTCTCATTGTTACTTTGTCAAAACACACCGTAACTAACACAGTAGGCTAATAGTGTAAATCTTTTGAAGCATATTAAGCATTCACAAATACAGAAAAAAACTAAAAACAGGAGAGAAAGAGGAGGCAAACAGACTAAGAGAGTAAGATAGAGGAGGAGTACGTCTGTGAGTGATGGAGCTCTTTAGACAAGATGCTCCACCAATGAGGCAATGGATTATTACTTAGATTACATTGGATTGCATTACATTGGATTAGATTACATTGCTGTGGTGGCCATTAAAGCTAACCAAGCTAACCACATTGTTGTATGGTAAATCTAGCCCAGGCTGTGGTGGCCATTAAAGCTAACCGAGCTAATCGCATTGTTGTATGGTAAATCTAAGCCCAGGCTGTAGTGGCCATTAAAGCTAACCTAGCTAACCAAGCTAACCACATTGTTGTATGGTAAATCTAGTCCCGGCTGTGGTGGCCACTGAATAATCAAGATGGCGTGTCATTTCCTAGCCCTCGTTTAGCTCCAGGTGTCACAGGGTGCGTGGATGAGCTGGCACAGACTGTAATTTCTCTGAGGTGTGATTATGTCAGAGCACGAGGGAGACATAAAAGGCCTGACAGCCAGGCTAATTGTTGGAGCCTCTTAGCAGAGTGCTGTTACGCCTCAAGGGGGTCAAGGTGGACGCTAGCAGGACTCCAGGGTATTTATAGAGCACTTGTGGAAAACTGTGAGATGACGGCTGGCTGAAGGGTTTGCGGGGGCAGCTATCTATCGCACCCTGGTGATGAGAGGGTTACTCATGGGTTAATCTGGAGAGGTTTGCAGAGGACAAGGATTCATCTGACTGGCAGTTGAGATCAAATCTCTGAGGTAGTAGGATTTTTCTTGGATCTCTTGGAATGTTCTGGTTAATTCCTGGGCAGCCATGTTACCTTTGTAAAGTTCATTTTGTCTTGATCTAGGAGTTGGACTGACTCTTACCCTGACTCTCACCCCTGACTCCTACCCTGACTCAGTCCTGACTCCTCCCCTGACTCCTACCCTGACTCACTCCTGACTCTTACCCTGACTCTCACCCCTGACTCCTACCCTGACTCACCATGGGCAAGGCCAGGTAATAGAATCCTTGTCACATATATTAAATGGCTGCAATTTCTATAAAGCATTGTATATATCTAGACATGACAGGATTGTGGACATTACAGTGTATATCAAAAAGTGTACCATCCATATTTCCACCTACAGTGTCAAGAACTGCTTTGTTATGCCCCAAATGTTCTCTTTGTGCCATGTGGAGATCCCTGTGTTTTGTGACACAAATGCCATAAGACCTGATATTGTTATCATTGATGAGAGCAATAAGAATGTATTCATACTGGAAGTAGGCTGTTGTTTAGATCCATGTCTAGAGGAAGCCTATTTAACAAAGCTGGTGAAAGGCTGGTCACTAGGGGTCTCAGGATTGGGATGCGTACACAGGCTGTGATCCCAGTGTTATAAATCTCAGATTGAATTGTCACACGTTCATACACTCACACACACACACACACACACACACACACACACAGACACACACACACACACACACACACACACACACACACACACACACACACACACACACACACACACAATCACACACACACACACACACACACACACACACACACACACACTATGTTGCTCATGGCTTTGTTCAGGTTCCACGCAGCCACCATCATGCTGAAGTGTCACCAAAGTAATGGACTCTGTTCATCTCTCTCTCTCTGTTCATCTCTCTCTCTCTGTTCATCTCTCTCTCTCTGTTCATCTCTCTCTCCATCTCTTTCTGTTCATCTCTCTCCATCTCTCTCTGTTCATCTCTCTCTCCATCTCTCTCTGTTCATCTCTCTCTCTCTCATCTCTCTGTTGTTCATCTCTCTCCATCTCTCTGTTAATCTCTCTCTCCATCTTTCTCTGTTCATCTCTCTCTCTCCATCTCTCTCTGTTCATCTCTCTCTGTTCATCTCTCTCTCTCTATCTCTCTGTTCATCTCTCTCTCTATCTCTCTGTTCATCTCTCTCATCTCTCCATTCCTCTTTTCTACATGTTCTTTTCTCATCACATCATCCTCCCCTCCTTACCCCACCTGTCCTGCAGTGGCTGTTGCTGCTCTTTGGAATAGGGGAAGCTCTGATAAAAATGGTCAATTATTAAATTAATATTATTAAGGTGCTATATTGTTCTTTGAGGGCAGAAATTATTCCAAACCCCAGAATAGGCCAAACAGTAGAGGTCTGAGACATGGCTGCTTGTGGGGAGGTATTTCTCTTTGGCTATTCTGTACGTTCATCTGCCTTGCTGTTTCATTTTTAATCTCCCCTGGTGGGCTTCTAGCCAGGCTACACCGTTATATAGCGAGCTATCTAACTTAGCCTAAATACACAAATGAAACAAAAGCAAGTCACAAACTCTGTAACTCCACATTACGGTTTTATTTACAGTATGCTATTTACAAAGACAAATAGAAACCGACTGTATTGCTCACAAATTATGAGAATTTGAGCTGCAACTTGCCTTATCTCTCGACTTCACCTACCAACACTAACATTAACTTATTTGAAACACTTCCTCTCAGATTGCGACATATGCTGTCAATCAAAAAGAGTCCAGCCTCTATGACGGTTCCTCCAATCATCATACAGAAGCTCGGCGTCCGAGCCATCCCACTGTCCCATTCACTCCCAGAGACGCCGGGCTTCCCTGGAAATTACGATTGTGTGGCGCTTGTCCAATAAACGTCTAGTTTTTCTGCACTGAGATCAGCCCACTTTGTAGTGCCATTGGAAGTCCAGTGAAGTCGAGGGTCTAGTCGAGCGTCGATGGTTGTTTTTTGATGGATCGTCTCATCACAGCAATGTATTACGGTTGCGAAATCACGATAAATGATAACTGTTTGTGTTATTTGTGTGAATGGAGATGTGTGTTTGTGTGTGTGTTTTTTTGTATTAATAGAGACGTGTGTGTGTGTGTGTGTGTGTGTGTGTGTGTGTGTGTGTGTGTGTGTGTGTGTGTGTGTGTGTGTGTGTGTGTGTGTGTGTGTGCTTCATGCTGATGGTCCGCAGGTGTGAGCCTCCATACTGTGTGTTCGGTACGATAAATGAAGCCCAAGCAGGCTGCCGCGTTTACAGAGCGTCTAAAGGTGTTTTAGTGTGTGAATGAGCAGACGAGGATGTTGTGTGTGTGTGTGTGTGTGTGTGTGTGTGTGTGTGTGTGTGTGTGTGTGTGTGTGTGTGAATGAGCAGACGAGGACAAGGATGGAGTGTCTCAACACTCTGCACGCAAGGAGCCACCTGTTGGCTTGGCAGGGCTGCCCGTGGACATAGATATGCATGTGGCACTGAGTGGGCGATCGTGTATGTGTGTTTGTGTCTGTGTGTTTGTGTGTGTGTGTGTGTGTGTGTGTCTGTGTGTGTGTGTGTGTGTGTGTGTGTGTGTGTGTGTGGTGTGTGTGTGTGTTTGTGTGTTTATGCTTTTTTGTGTGTTTCATAATATAGGTATTTTATGACTGCCCTTGATAGACTGGGAATGATTGACCGGGCTCTTCTTGCGTCTGTGGATTTCAACAGGCAGAAAACTGGACAATGGTCTATCCACTGTGTGTGTGTGTGTGTGTGTGTGTGTGTGTGTGTGTGTGTGTGTGTGTGTGTGTGTGTGTGTGTGTGTGTGTGTGTGTGTGCGTGCGTGTGTGTGCGTGCGTGTGTGTGTGCGCGCACGTGCGTTTTCACTCTATCGCCAGTTCTGCTTGTCTAACTGGCAGCCAGTTCTCTGCAGATGGTCCTGCTCACTGGAGCTCCCTGGAACTTCAGGAACAGCGAGCACACTGACACAC
>NC_055959.1:34821582-34831582 GCF_018492685.1 Alosa sapidissima | reverse complement strand
CTACTGTTTCAGATTGTATTTCTGCATGCCTTAGGGATATTTCAGTCAGGATGAAAGATCGGCACCTTCAGCTTAATCTCTCAAAAATGGCGCTTTTGGTGTTTCCAGCTAAAATGGCTATTCCCCAACAGACTAACATTCAGCTTCACTCATCTTCACTGACCCCAGCTAGATCGGCACATAAATTGGGCGTCATAATTGATGACCAACTTAACTTCTTTGAGCACGTAGCCTCAGTTGCAAAATCATGTTGTTTTCTCCTTTATAACATTAGGAAGATCAGACCTCAGACCATTATCTGATACAAGATTCCACACAACTTCTTCTACAGGCAATGGTTATCTCCAAACTGGACTATTGTAATTCACTACAGTGTTTCCCATACATTGACTAATCTGTGGCGGGGCGCCACGAAATAAAAATCGGCCGCCACACATAAATATTCTATGTTTAATTTAATTTAATTTAATTTAATTTAAATTAAATATAAGATCAAATCCTTGCATTGCTATTGAGTTGCGCTTTTTACGCACACAGCCTTTCCTTGCCCCGCCCCGCTCTCTCTTGTAGCCCGCTGCCCCTCCTCTGCATGTGCATTTAACAAAACATTCACGATTGTTGAAGGATTGTTGTTGCCACATAGAAGCATTGCATAGAAGACGTCTGGCTAAATTGCTATTAAATCCGCTTAGCATCGTGAGTGACCATGCTGCGCAAATTTGTTCAAAACTGCTGCATGCAAGTTAACTCTGCTAAGATCTTATCACAACATAGTAGGCTACATTGAAGAGACTAAACTAAGTTAAGTTATGCAATCAAGCAGTATCTCAAAGCTAACATTAGAATACTGTTTGGATGTCGAATTTAGCATGCTTAGCCTACTTACAGCTGCTTGTCAATTTTGTTGAAGGGCTCATTTTACTGACTCTGACACTGCAAAATCCCAATGTAAATGGAAAAGTGTTTTCCAAAATTCAAAAGTGCTTGTCCCAAGGAGAAGTACAAACCTTTATTTAACTATGTAGAAAACGTTATGAATTGCATCCACACATCAGCAGTGACAGGCACTCAATTAGACCTATACACTCCCCCCCCCTTGTCCAAGTCAGCTACCGCCACAAATTGAATCCAATTCTGTGGGAAACACTGCACTAGTTAGCTGGTCTACCTGCTTGTGTAGTAAGAGCGTTACAATTGATTCAAAATGCTGCAGCACACTTGGTCTTTAATCAGCCAAAGAGGACACATGTACAGTAACTCCTCTTCATTGGCTCCTTATAGTGCCCAGGATAAAAATTAAATCTCTCACCTTGGCCTATAGGACACTTACTGTATCTGCTCTCTGCTATCACCTTGGCCTATTGGACACTTACTGAATCTGCTCCCTGCTATCTCAATTCTATGATCCAGCATTACATCCCCAAACGCCCACTGTGGTCTTCTGATGAGCGTCTGTTGTGTCGACCAGCAATAAACGCTAGATGAAACTCAAGACTCTTCTCCTCAGTGGTTCCTCATTGATGGCATGAGTTGCCCAGTGCTCTGCATGTTTTGCCTTGCGGGAGTTCTTTTTGGCAGAGACTGTTTTAAGTATAAGTATAAGTAAGTATATATACTTTTTTGATCCCATGAGGGAAATTTGGTCTCTGCATTTAACCCAATCGGTGAATTAGTGAAACACAAACAGTGAACACACAGTGAGGTGGAGCACACACTAATCCCGGCGCAGTGAGCTGCCTGCTTCAACGGCGGCGCTCGGGGAGCAGTGAGGGGTTAGGTGCAAGGCTCAAGGGCACTTGCCGCAGCCCACTGGTCGGGGCTCGAACCGGCAACCCTCCGGTTACAAGTCCAGAGTGCTAACCAGTGGGCCACGGCAACCCTCCGGTTACAAGTCCAGAGTGCTAACCAGTGGGCCACGGCAACCCTCCGGTTACAAGTCCAGAGTGCTAACCAGTGGGCCACGGCAACCCTCCGGTTACAAGTCCAGAGTGCTAACCAGTGGGCCACGGCAACCCTCCGGTTACAAGTCCAGAGTGCTAACCAGTGGGCCACGGCAACCCTCCGGTTACAAGTCCAGAGTGCTAACCAGTGGGCCACGGCAACCCTCCGGTTACAAGTCCAGAGTGCTAACCAGTGGGCCACGGCAACCCTCCGGTTACAAGTCCGGAGTGCTAACCAGTGGGCCACGGCAACCCTCCGGTTACAAGTCCAGAGTGCTAACCAGTGGGCCACGGCAACCCTCCGGTTACAAGTCCAGAGTGCTAACCAGTGGGCCACGGTTGCCCCGGTTTTAGATTTGCTGTTGACTGTTGATTGCGGATTTAATGGTTTTTGGACTGAATTAAGACCAGAGTTTTTTTCTGCCATTTTTCTTACTATATTTCATTATTCTCTCATCACATAGTCACTTAAACAAATCTACACATTATAATGCAATCAATGAATGTGTGTTATTATGAATCGTAAAACTAAATAGTGGCAAACTCAATATTTTTTTGTTATAGTCTGAAACATACAGTATATGGAAGAGTTGTATGCTTGGATAAACTCACAAGGCTGTCTTAACTTGTACTGAAATAAAACGTGTGTGTGTGAGTGTGAATGAACAACTTGCCTGGGGTAGTTGGATGGGAAAGGTCAGTCAATGCCAAATGTCAGGGCTTGTTTTGTTTTGTGATATTTGCTATTCCCAGTAGTTGTTTAAATAACAAATATTTGACAAATGGTTTACATAATAAACAACTGAGCCTACCTCAGTCGACACTCTGACAGATAAATCAAAGCCAATTTGCAGTCTGTCCTGCTTGCAGTCTGTCCTTCTTAAGTCTGTCCTGCTTGCAGTCTTTCCTGCTTGTCAACTAGAGATGTGAAGATGCACAGTGAGTCGGCTAAAAAAACGATACAGACGTGCAAAAACCATCTTGATGCAACCATGTTGTCCAAAAATAAATAAATAAATAATAACTTCATAGCTTTTTCATTGTAGAGCTACTGTATGTGCAACTTTACCAAAGACAAAGAGCAGCCTAAAGAAGTGCCTTACACCCTCTCCTTGTTCCTGTCTCTCTCTCTCAACACACACCCCTCCTCAGCCCGCACATTAATCCAAACGTTCATAACTGTGCAAGCAAGGACTGTTGTTGCTAAATTGCTATTAAATCCGGTTAGCATTAAAAGCACGCTGAGCAAATTTGTTCAAAACGGTTGCGTTCAAGTTGACTGCTAAATTCTTATAATCTTAATCCCGATGTGAATTGGACTTGTGACCGAAGCGTGGCTGGTTCAATCCCAGACTGATAGGAAAAATGTGTGTGGGGGGAGTGATTAAAACAGCTCTCCCACATCTACTGTACGTCCACGGATGAGGTGCCCTTGAGCAAGGCACCAAACCCCAAAACCGCTCCCCCTGAGCGAGGCACCTAACCCCCATGAGCAAGGCACCTAACCCCCATGAGCAAGGCACCTATCCCCCATGAGCAAGGCACCTAACCCCCATGAGCAAGGCACCTAACCCCCATGAGCAAGGCACCTAACCCCCATGAGCAAGGCACCTAACCCCCATGAGCAAGGCACCTAATCCCCAGCTGCTCCCCTTAAGCAAGGCACCTAACCCCCAACTGAGAGAAAGAGAAAGAAGGCTATCTGAAACTTAAACTTTGAAACATAAACACACATGCGGAAACTGAACAGTCCAACCAATAGACTATGATGAGGTACTGTAGCCAGGCTACTTTATTTACAATATTTCCAGGCGTCAACCCGTGCTGTTGACAGCTGAAGCAGCAAGACACAGACAGAATAAGAAGAGCTGCTGGAGTAAGTAAATAATCAGAAATACAATATATTGTTACTTTTATATCACTGGTTTATGTAACAATATAATATTATAATAATAATAATATAACATTATAGGCTGCTACATAGGTCAATATGCCCCCCCCCAACTAACATACTGTATAACATTGACTGCAGCGACATTCTCGCCCTGTTTGACATAAAGAGTTGCCATGTCTAAGCGTAAAGAACAATAAAACAGCACATTAACTTGTAAAATCACACACACACACACACACAGATGATGTCAGTCTAGCTGTCCCTTATGTTATGGCAGAGCACCTAACAGAATAGCCTGTCCTCCTCCTAATAAGTGTGCTAATGTATCTTGCATTCAGACGGCTAACATTCAGGCTATTGTCTGAGAATAGTACAACATGTCCCACTCTGCGCATTGTGGAAGTGTATCGGTGGCTGCCACACAAAAGATGTGATGTAAATCTGTCCTTTGTGTGTGTGTGCTATTACTCCCTCCTGGGTTTTTTAGTTTTCTTGAGAGTATATTGTTGACTCAGAGCCCATTACACTGTTCCTCTTACTGCGAGGGATGACAATGGGCTGCCCCTGAAGAGATGGAGGGATGACAATGGGCTGCCCCAGAAGATTTGGAGGGATGGAGAGATGGAGGGATGGAGAGATGGAGGGATGGAGAGGTGGAGGGATGAAGAGATGGAGGGATGAAGAGAGAGAAATGAAAAGAGAGGGATGACAATGGGCTGCTCCTGAAGAGATGGAGGGATGCCAATGGGCTGCCCCTGAAGAGATGGAGGGATGACAATGGGCTGCCCCTGAAGAGATGGAGGGATGAAGAGATGGAGAAGTGGAGGGATGAAGAGATGGATAGATGGCAGTGGGCTGCCCCTGAAGAGGTGGAGGGATGAAGAGATGGAGGGATGAAGAGAGAGGAAAGATGGAGGGATGGAGAGATGGAGAGGTGGAGGGATGGAGATAGATGGAGGGATGGAGAGGTGGAGAGATGGAGAGGTGGAGGGATGGAGGGATGGAGAGGTGGAGAGGTGGAGAGGTGGAGATAGATGGAGGGATGGAGATAGATGGAGGGATGGAGAGGTGGAGAGATGGAGAGGTGGAGAGGTGGAGGGATGGAGATAGATGGAGGGATGGAGGGATGGAGAGGTGGAGAGGTGGAGGGATGGAGATAGATGGAGGGATGGAGAGATGGAGAGGTGGAGGGATGGAGGGATGGAGAGATGGAGAGGTGGAGGGATGGAGATAGATGGAGGGATGGAGGGATGGAGAGATGGAGAGGTGGAGAGGTGGAGGGATGGAGATAGATGGAGGGATGGAGGGATGGAGAGGTGGAGGGATGGAGATAGATGGAGGGATGGAGAGGTGGAGAGATGGAGGGATGGAGATAGATGGAGGGATGGAGAGGTGGAGAGGTGGAGGGATGGAGATAGATGGATGAAAAGAGAGGGATGGCAATGGGCTGCTCCTGTTTCCACATGATTGTAGTTGTGAAGCGTTGGAAGAGGTAGTTTTGTCTGCAACACTGATCTATTCCTAACCAGCTCATGAGAAGAGGCTGCAGCACCTCTACCATGTCTCCTGTTCAGCAGAACACACAGGCATCCAGATATCCTGACACCTGTACAGCCATGTCTCCTGTTCAGCAGAACACACAGGCATCCAGATATCCTGACACCTGTACAGCCATGTCTCCTGTTCAGCAGAACACACAGGCATCCAGATATCCTGACACCTGTACAGCCATGTCTCCTGTTCAAGCAGAACACACAGGCATCCAGATATCCTGACACCTGTACAGCCATGTCTCCTGTTCAAGCAGAACACACAGGCATCCAGATATCCTGACATCTTTGCAGCCATGGCTATCTGGGAGTAGAATGGGGGAAGATCCAAGCATATTAAAGCCTTTTTTTGTCTTTAAATATGGAATATTATAATGAATAGACTGCTTATCATTTCTTTTATCACGTCTAATGGGAACCCTTGTGGCAAAGTAGTGTGCATACATCATCATTATGTTTATGAATTCCTCTGTGGAAGTGATGAACCTCCATTCATCATGCGTGACACTTGGCTGTGTGTATTACACTGGCTCTCTAGGCTCATCAGTCCTGCAGCATGCTCATTCACACTGAGCAGCCAGGACATCTCAAATGAGTGTGTGTGTGTGTGTGTGTGTGTGTGTGCCATTGTGCCTATATAATCCCTGCTGTCCTACAGTCTGTCTGTCCGTTTGGTCCCCCAAGATCCAACTCTTCAGTGAGTAGGGGTAACAGGGACGGTGTGTGTGTGTGTGTGTGTGTGTGTGTGTGTGTGTGTGTGTGTGTGTGTCTGTCTGTCTGTCTGTCTGTGATCTCTGTGTGCATATCTGTGTGTATATGTATATGTCATATCTTATTATGTAACACATGTCGTGTACGCCTGCCAGCCTGCGTGTGGATCTGTGCATGTGTCGCAGATTGAGTGTGAAATCAGCTGTTGTCCAGTGGGAGAGAGGGAGAGTGTTCAGTAATTCCTTTGCTTGACCCCAGCAGTTGGTCTTGTAGCTCTCGGCTCAGCTTTAAAGAAACTCTCTTCTCTTTTGAAATAAAACGTCCAGATCATTATGCATTGATTAGTGCGTCCACTTCCACATCCGTGGCACAATAGCGTCAGTCCTGCCCCTGAGCCCTGGCCACACAGAGCCGGCTGGACAGAGCGCAGGACCCCTCGTTCTGTGTTTGACTTCTGCTTTCAATTGATTAACTCAAGCCCACCAAAGCCGAGCACTGAACGTCAATCCATAGCTGACGATTTGCAAGTGATTGTGTGCTGTGGCCTTGGTTCATTTGTACTGCAGGTCTTCCAGACTGCCTTCTGCCGGTGCGATTCGCTTTTAGCCCGTTGGTTATAGTTATAGGCTAGACAAGCTTTCATCCTCAGTCACAAAGGACAGGGGAAAAAACTCCAACGACTGTTTTTGATTCTTCTTTTTTGGTTCCAGTTGAGTTCTGTGATGAAGATTGACATGACATGAAACAGTAAGGTGGATGCATTCACTTGGCATTCAAATACAGACACACATCACACACACACCACACACACCACACACACACACACACACACACACACACACACACACACACACACACACACACACACCACACACACACACACAGTCGCCTGTCCACCCGCATCCAAACTTTTCTCTGACTTCCTTGTGCCCTCCAGGCACCACAGACCTGTGTAGCTGTAGGTGCATGAATGACAGGAGGAAGAGAGAGAGGGATGGAGAGAGAGAGACAAAAGGAGAGAGAGGGAGGGAGTGGTAGGGAGAGAGAGAGGGGGAGAGAGAGAGGGAGAGAGAGTCCCTCCAGGTGACTTTTTGAGACTTTTGGATCAATGGAGGAGTAGCTTCTACCCCCGCAATGTGAGCTTTTCACTCTGAAGCTGGGCTCCTTCTGTCCCACTGGGGGAGCTGATTTTGTGGGCGATCTGCTCCAGGTGATCCACAGGCGCTTTCACTCAAACCTGGACATCGCTGAGGGAAAAGAGAAGGAAGAGGCCAAAGGCTTTGAGAGAAGAAAAGTCTCTTACTATTTCTCCTCGTTTCTTTCCTGGGGTTACTGTCAATCAATCCTCCAGCAGCAGCAGCAGCAGGGCAGAGTGGTAGAGTGGAAGCCCAGCTGGAAGCTCCGAGGCTGGGCTTGGCTTGCTGCCTCACACCCCAGCCTCTCCGGATCCTCCAGGGCTGCTACATCCTCCTTTTTCATTAGAGGAATTTAAAGTGGAATCACTTTGGATGTGCAAAGTGCAGAGGTGGACGACAGAAGCCCAATATTCTGATCTTTTTTTTTTTCCCATTATCTTTTTTTCAGTCGAACTTTAAGTCAACTTGTTTAAGATTTCATCTTTCAGAAAATGTATTCTACAGAAGTCTTCCCTGTGAATAGCTTCTCTATAATGCAACGCTTTACATATTCAGAGAGAGAATCCTCCTTGACAGTCGAACTCAAAGCCTTTCTGCATTCTTACTGAGTTGAACGAGGGCTGAGTCAAGATCAGTTTGGAGCGCGTGTCTGAGGTGGTGAGTTTTGACAATTAGAGCACACTTTAAGTGTGGCAGGGAGGTGAGGGGGTGTGTGTGCGCTCACGATGTCTCACTCACAGAATAGATTTGATTTCGGCAGCTTTTAAAAGGAGCGTGCCTTGTTGCGGATCACAGGCTCAGGAGCAGGCTGTCATTAGAAGAACACACTTTGTGTGCCCGTCTCCGACTCGCTCTAGTCATCTCCTGGGCATATTGAGATGCCAACGCTCAGTCACCCGCGTCCTCTGAGGCCCGTCCATATTACAGCCCTCAGTCTTGTGCCAAGCCCACTGCCACGCAGGCTGACTCTCATTTCTATTCCAAGAAGCGGTTTTACTCAATGACTCAATCCCATTCTTTGGTGACAACACAGGCTTGATAAAGCAGTCTGCACAGAAATGATTGGCAATGAAGGCCTCAGGCTTTTCAATTAACAACAGAGAAAATTCTGGAAGTGTCACATGTGCTCCCCAAAGCATGTTAGAATGGAAATGTATGTTGAAATAGTGACAGAAAAGGCTGTTCTGTATTCACACACACACACACACACACACACACACACACACACACACACACACTGTATTCTGTATTCATGCACCCACTGCCTCCTCCTGAATCGGTTGCCTGCAGAGCTCAAAGGTACAACATCCATTCTGTTGTCAAAAATGCTTTTATTTTGTGAAAAATGCTTTTATTTTGAAGGCATTATTAAGGTCCTAAAATTAGTTTGACTTCAGACTTTGCACATCAAACAAATGAGGGCCCTGTAAATCTTATCTGCTCCTGGGATCTGCAGCAGGTCCAGCTGTTTATTATAAAAGCCTTAAATGGTCTGGAGGACTTCCTTCCTCAGCTGGAGGCCAACTCTTCACCCCCTGACCAGCGCTGTCCTCTGACCAAACTTTGCGTTTGTTGTGGTTGTATTGTTTTGTTTTGTTTGTTTTAGGCTTGGGTTTTGGAGTGGTTTGATTTTATTCTTTAACCAGTGTCATTTTTTACTGGTAATAAAAGGAAACTTAAAAATCCATCCTCTGCTGCACCCACTTGTGTTGATTTGCCCAAATGGTGTTGATTTGCCCCACTACTATTTATTTGCCCAGTTTATTTGCCCCACTGAGGTCTGTGTGTTTTTCCTTGGTGACTCACTGTGTGACTGTCTGTGATTCTCGTCCACAGACATCCGCGGTCTGCAAGGTTTCCTGGACCAGACGTCGCGGCGCGGTCTGGACGTGTCTCTGCAGCGCGTGGACCGCAACATCAGCGGCGTCTTCTCCAGCCTGTTCACCAGCATGCGCACAGAGGAGCTCAACCGTTACCGGGACACCCTCCGACGCGCCATCCTGCTGCTCAGCCCCCACGGAGCGCAGGTCTTCATCCACCAGGTCAGAACGGCCACTCCGCTCTCTCTCTCTCTCTCTCTCTCTCTCTCTATCTCTCTCTCTCTGAATACGCTTTTTACAGGATGGTTGATGACATTGAGAGCTTTCTGGCGGTATGGGTGGTGGGGGTTCTTGCTGTGTGAGGGGGGGGGGGGGGGGGTAGGTTGTTTTCAACATATGAATCTGCTCTGCGAGCCCTGTGATGTTTCTTTTTAACTTGTAACTTGTATGTGTTTTTAACATATTTTTATTGTGTAGTGGTTAAACACCTGATATTGTTTCAATAAAGGAGTGTTAAGCCTCTCTCTCTCTCTCTCTCTCTCTCTCTCTCTCTCTCTCTCAAGTGCACACTGGAGAGGTCAGCAGAGACGCTTCTCATTCCCTCTGAGTGATGTCATTGTCTCTGCTCGTGTCTGTCCTTTTCTGTCCTCTTCTCTCTTTTAATTTCACGCTTTACTCTCCCATTGTCTCTCCTCTCTCTCTCTCTCTCTCTCTCTCTCTCTCTCTCTCTCTCTCTCTCTCTCTCTCTCTCTCTCTCTCTCTCTCTCTCTCTCTCTCTCTCTCTCTCTCTTCTCTCTCTCTCTTCTCTCTCTCTGTTTCCTGCCTGTTCTCTCTCTTTTATTGGTGATGGGAGTCCTCCCTCTTTTCTCTCTTTCTCTCTCTGTTGCTGGTGATGGGCGTCCTCTCTGACCTGCACATACTGGGGGTTATGTTGTGTACAAGCTGTAGT
>NC_055959.1:34816258-34821082 GCF_018492685.1 Alosa sapidissima | reverse complement strand
GGCTGAATTGATGCATATGGGGAATTCTCATGACACTGTTGCGACACGGTGGTGTGGTTTTAATTTTCGTTTTGATTATGGAAGACATGCGGCACGTTAGGTTTGATCTCTGGTCATATCCTTCACTTACAAACAGTCACACACACACACACACACACACACACACACACACATGGGCCGAATGTATTTTCTGTTCCTGCAATGGCCACTCATGTAAGTTCTATTTGTGTGTGTGTGTGTGTGTGTGTGTGAGTGTGTGAGGGTGAACATGCTCTAATTGTAGACCAGGTCTGGATCTAATCTGCCCGGATGTGGTCTTTCATCTGGTGCTGGTCTGTCTCCGTATTGACCCTGGTCTGGTTCTAGTCTGGTTCTGGCCCGGTTCTAGTCTGGTTCTGATATGGCTTTTATCTGATCCTGATCTGATCCATTCCCTTAATCACATGTGATTAGGGGAATGGACCAGATGAGGGTTAATAGCAGGGTCTGTTATTTATATATATATAGCAGAACATGTAAGAAACATAATCTTCAAGTCAGATTATTTGGCAATGATAGCAGAGAGCAAATTACCTCCAGCCAGGACATGAGAATTCAAACCCTGCAAGCACTGGCTCTGATGTGGCTCTGATCTGGCTCTGATGTGGATCTGATCTGGCTCTGATGTGGCTCTGATGCGGCTCTGACGTGGCTCTGATCCGGCATGATTCTACCTGCTGCTGTGTGGGTGTCTGTGGCAGCTGAAGCTGCTGGAGGAACATCATTTCCCAGGCAGGTGTGTTGGCAGGAGTAGGTGAGCATGAGTGACCTCCTGGAGAAACAGAAGAACACAACACCTTCCTGGTAAAACAGCGGTTGTTGGGTGGTGTAGGTTGGGTTGAAAACAGCATATGTCCACATAAAGTGGTCAGGACAAGGCGTTTGGATGAAGGGGGACTTTTCCTCTGTTCCTGGGTGTCACACACACACACACACACACACACACACACACACACACACACACACACACACACCTCTGAGTGTTGAGCTAGGTTGCTTCAGCAGCAGCCTTCCTAGCCTATCTCCGCCTGGAGGGAAAGTGTCAGTTAGTCGATGCTGACCCCTCATCGAGCAGAGAAACAAAAACACACCACCAATCGATGCACAGAGGCGAGCACTGGTACTCCACACACACACACACACACACCACACACACACACACACAGACACACACACACACACACACACCACCCCCACTCTGCTACTGCAGTATTCTGTCAGGAAGACTTTTCTCTGCTACATAGGTGTGTGTGTGTGTGTGTGTGTGTGTGTGTGTGTGTGTGTGTGTGTGTGTGTGAACGCTTAAGTGTCGACCTCAGCTCTCAGCTGTTTACCTCTCTGTGATTCTCACCCTGTTTACTCCTCTATCCCTCTCTTCCTCTCTTCCTCTATTCCTCCTCTATCCTACTCTATCCCCCTCTTCCTCTATTACTCTATTCTTCCTCTACTCTATCCATCTCTCCTCTATTACTCTATTCCTCCTCTACTCTATCCCTCTCTTCCTCCTTTCCTCCCCTCCTCTACTCTATCCCTCTCTTCCTCTATTCCTCCTCTCTTCCTCCTCTACTCTATCCCTCTCTTCCTCTCTTCCTCCTCTACCCTACTCTATCCCTTCTTCCTCTCTTCCTCCTGGCCTGCTCTGTCCACTCTCCTGGCTCTCATGTAAATGATGGCCAAAGTGCAGAGTCGGGCAACAGGCAGTAATGAAGTAAAGCTAATTCAAAATCCATGTGCTAATTTGATATCATGAGCAGTAGCCTCAGTGCAGCGCTTCCACACACACACCACATCAGGGGTCAGCAGCGCTTCCACACACACACCACATCAGGGCTCAGCAGCGCTTCCACACACACACCACATCGTGGGTCAGCAGCGCTTCCACACACACACCACATCAGGGGTCAGGCTCATGTGCAAAACACAGTGTGTGGGGCTGCCCATCATTTCCATGAGGCATTCTGTGTGTCTCTCCAGGCCTCCTCTCTCCTCCTCTCCTCTCATCACTTCCTCCCATATCCTCCTCCTCTCCTATCCTCTCCTCTCCTCTCCTCTCTTCTGCTCTCCTCCTCTCCTCTCCTCTTCTCTATTCCTCCTCCTCTCCTCTTCTCTATTCCTCCTCCTCCTCTCCCCTCCTCGCCTCCCTCCTCCTCTCCTCTCCTCTCCTCCTCTCCTCTCCTCTCCTTTCCTCTCCTCTCCTCTTCTCTCCTCTCTTCCTCCTCCTCTCCTCTCCTCTCCTCTCTTCCTCCTCCTCTCCTCCTCTCCTCTCCTCCCCTCTCCTCGCCTCCCTCCTCTCCTCTCCTCTCTCCTCTCCTCCTCTCCTCTCCTCTCTTCTGCTCTCCTCCTCTCCTCTCCTCTCCTCTCCTCTCCTCTCTCCTCCTCTCATCTCCTCTCCTCCTCTCCTCTCCTCTCCCCTCTCCTCTCTCCTCTCCTCTCCTCCTCTCCTCTCCCTTCTCCTCTCCTCTCCTCTCCTCTCCTCTCTCCTCCTCTCATCTCCTCTCCTCCTCTCCTCTCCTCTCCTCTCCTCTCCTCTCCTCTCCTCCTCTCCTCTCCTCTCCTCTCCTCTCTCTGTCTGATTAGATAGTGATCAGTGCTCTGTTCTGCTGTGTCAGCGGCCCTGTGTCAGTTCAGGTGTCTCTGCTGGGCTTTATTGGTCACAAGTTTTATGGATATGCTAAAATGATACTGACGAGCATTGCATTGTGCTCTGAAAGTTGAAACAAGTTCAACTCGCCAGCTCCACGGCAGCTCCCAGCTACTGGTCAGCCCTTTTGTCCTCTTTCCACTGCTGGTCGGTGTGATAGCTGCCCGCTCCTGAGTTTGAGCCTATTGGTATTCTAGTCTGTCACCTGGCTGTCAGCAGAGCACAATAACATGACAGTGTGGGCCTGTGGCATACCTCCTCTCCTGCCCTCTCCTCTCCTCTCCTCTCCTCTCCTCTCCTCTTCTCTCCTCTCCTCTCCTCTCCTCTCCTCTCCTCTCCTCTCCTCTCCTGCCCTCTCCTGCCCTCTCCTCTCCTCTCCTCTCCTCTCAGATTAGGGGTTTCTGTCAAGACTTCACTTACAACACACATCAATAACAAGAAGCATAAAACAGTTGGAGGATGAAATACGTAATATAGAAAAGGAGTTGGGGGAAAACAGTATGGGGCGTGTTAATGAGTTACATAATAAGACTCAGGAGCTAAGAGCATTGCTACAGGAGAGGGCGAATGGGGCATTAATTAGAGCCAGGTTTTCTGCAATCAATGATATGGATGCTCCCACTAAGTATTTTTTTAATTTAGAGCATAAGGTTGCGTAGCAGAGTCAGATGTGTTACTTACGTAAGAGTAATGGGACACTAACGCACGATCCTGTGGAGATGAGGAGGATGGCAATGGATTTTTACGCTGATCTGTATGGAGCTTCTGAGTGCGATCCTGAATGCTTGGGGCAATTGCTGGAAGGCCTTCCAAGGCTGGGGGCGGATGGACAGGGAGCGCTGGACAGGGATATCAGCCTACAAGAGTTGTCTGAGGCTGTCCAGCAGCTTTCCAAGGGGCGTTCACCTGGTATTGATGGCCTGCCAGCGGAATTCTATCAGTGCTTTTGGGGACTGTTAGGCAAGGACTATTTGGAGATGCTGCAGGAGTGCCTTAGGAGGAGTGAGCTGCCGGTTAGCTGCAGGAGAGCAGTTCTAGCCCTACTCCCTAAAAAGGGGGACCTTGGACTACTGAGGAACTGGAGACCCTTATCTTTGATGTGCTTGGACTACAAGATATTGTCAAAAGTCTTGGCCAATAGACTCAAAGGTTTTTTGGATATTTTAATAGCAAAGGACCAGACGTACTGTATACCGAGGCGGACTATCATGGACAATTTGTTTTTAATGAGAGATATGATTGATGTCTCAATAGAGAATAATCTTAATCTTGGGTTTTTATCAATCGATCAAGAGAAAGCATTTGATCGGGTGGGCCATGAGTACCTTTTCAATGTGTTGGAGGCTTTTGGGTTTGGGAGAAGATTTGTTTCTTTTTTAAAGCTGCTGTACGAAAGAGCATCAGTAATGCTTAAAGTAGGAGGTGGGCTCAGTCATCCAGTCCTGGTTAAAAGGGGGATACGCCAGGGCTGCCCTCTCTCAGGGCAGCTGTACAGTCTTGCAATAGAGCCATTGCTGTGTCTTTTAAGGTAAAGGTTAAAGGGTGCTTCTGTACCTGGATTGGGATTGTCTTGCTCTATTTCTGCATATGCTGATGATCTGACTGTTTTTATTTCAGGAGAGGATGACGTTTCAGCATTATCTGGGACTCTTGATGTGTATGGGAGGGCCTCATCAGCAAGGGTCAACTGGGGCAAAAGTGAGGGGTTTGTTGTGGGTGGGTGGGCAGGAGAGGGGCCACCTTCACTACCAGGAGTGTTCAGTGGGGGCTTGATGGGTTTAAGTTTCTGGGAGTGTTTCTAGGAAGGCAGGAGTATAGACTCGAGAATTGGGAGGGATTGCCGGAGAAGGTGACTGCCAAGTTGTCGAAATGGAACTGGCTATTACCTGAGCTATCCTACAGGGGTAGGGTCCTGGTCACTAATAACCTGGCTGCCTCCACGTTATGGCACAAGCTCGCTGTGCTGCAGCCCCCAGACCAGATGGTTAAGGAGGTGCAGAGGAAATTGGTGAACTTTTTTCTGGTCAGGGCAGCATTGGGTTCCTGCCCCAGTGCTGTATCTTCCCACTTCGGAAGGGGGTCAAGGCTTGTGGACATACGAAGCCGGATTTGCACGTTCCGGTTGCTGACTGCTCAGAAGTTGC
>NC_055959.1:34798758-34801258 GCF_018492685.1 Alosa sapidissima | reverse complement strand
CCATTAGCCATTAGCCATTAGTCATTAGCCACTAGCCATTAGCCTGTCAATCAGTCAGTGCAGTGCAGTGACCCCACAGTGTGTCCAAAAGGGCGGCATCCCAGGAAGTGCCCACACACACACACACACACACCATGCACACACAAACACACACACACACACACACACTACTAGGAGTCGCAAGGCCAGGGGGCTCGTGCAGGTCTGGAGTAGCACCAGGTCTTGTACCCAATTAGAGCTGTAGTCATGTGAGATGATGGACAGATGCACGCCAGATCAATGCCACAACAGGGCCAGGTGTGGGCCGGAACCACGGCAGATCATGTACTTCAGTTCTAATTCTTCCCACACAATTTTCCCTTGTTGTTATTCCACCTATGATTTAATAAGGATGCCCACCTTTGTGCCATGTTAGGGCAGTTTTCATGTTAATTTATGGTGCCATGTCCCAGGTGTGGACTGGACCCTTGCCAGATTATGCCCCTCGTCTTCATGCCAGATTAGTGCAGCTTTCTTTCTAGATTACGGACAGATCTAAGTCAACTATGTGTCAAGTGTGGGCTATACTGTAGCTGTAGCATGCCAACATATGGCCACGTTTGTGCCAGATTTAACGCAGCTTTCATGTCAGATTATGGCCAGATCTGCGCCAGCTGTGTGCCAGACCAGGGCCATCAGTATGCATAGCAGCTATCAGGGCCCCCAGGTACACAGAGGTATCAGGGCCCCCAGAGACACATAAAGCCATTAGGGCCCCCAGGTACACATGCATCAGGGCCCCCAGGTACACATAGAGGTATCAGGGCCCCCAGATACACATAGAGCCATCAGGGCCCCCAAATACACATAGAGGTATCAGGGCCCCCAGGTACACATGCATCAGGGCCCCCAGGTACACATAGAGGTATCAGGGCCCCCAGGTACACATAGAGGTATCAGGGCCCCCAGGTACACATAGAGGTATCAGGGCCCCCAGGTACACATAGAGGTATCAGGGCCGATCTTGAGGAGAGGCAGTAAGAGGGGCGAGGATTGGCAGGTGCTGAAGAGAAGATTTAACGTGATAATTGGGCGTGTGAGGAGAGAAGATGAAGAGACTAATAAATAAATCACCTCTTAAAGAAACGCTGCTGATACAGCGCGCCAGCTGACAAATGAGGTGTCCACACCAAGTGCATTTATTTCAGAGAAACGGTGCGCTTGACACTCTCTCTCAATAGCCAGTGGAATATCACCCTGCTCCTGAGAGAAGCCAGGCCCCCTACAGGATTAACAGTGGTACTGCACAGATGGACGTGTCTTCTTTTCTCTTTCCTCTAACTCCTCTTTAATCCCCCTTTCCTGTCCGTCCTTCATATTCTGGATCATGGCCATCTGTCCTCTTAGTTCTCCTTGGCTGCCTCACTTCCCTGTTCAAGCCTTTCCATGGCAGTGCCATTGTCAATGCATTTGTACATCTTCAAAGGAAAATAAAGTATTTAATTACTGAAAGAGTAATTACCGATTTAAAAAAAACTGAATTCATTTGCTCTCTCAATCTAACTGTTTCTTTCTTATTCTCTCTTTTATCTTTCTCTCTCTCTCTCTCTCTCTCTCTCTCCTCTCTCTCTCCTCTCTCTCTTCTCTCTCTCTCTCTCTCTCTCTCTCTCTCCTATCTCTCTTTTTCTCATCTCTCTTTTATCTCTCTATCTGTCCTCTCACATTGCTCTATCTGTTTCCCTCTCTCTCTCTCTCTCTCCCTCACACACCTGTCTCTTATCTTTCCCTCTTTTTTCTCCATCTCTCTCTCCATCCATCCTTTTCTCCACAATACTCTGCCCCCCCCCCCCCCCCCACCCTCTTCCCTCCCCACTGCATTGCCACATGTCAAGGTGACCCCCCCTCCCCTCAGCAGAGGTGGCGGTTGCGTGTAAATCAGATGGGCTCCACTTCGTCAAGATGTTGGTGGATTGCTGGCTATAAACATGTCGGCCCTAATGGAAAGGGACGCCCTTATATGGGCACAGGGAAGGACTGCACCCCACCATTTGCACTCCCTTTATTTACGCTCTGTGTCCGTCAGTGTCAGGGGACACAAGATGACAAGGAGAGAGAGAGAGAGAGAGAGAGGGGGATGGAGGGAAGATGGGAAGGAGGGAGAAAAAGAGAGAGAGGGAGAGAGAGAGAGAGGGGTGGAGGGAGCAAGGGAACGACAGACTAGCAGGGAAAGAGGGGGTAGAATGAGGGAGAGAGAGATACAGAGAGTGAATGAGAAGAAGAAAGAGTGTGAGAGAGGAATAGAGAGAACACAGTGAGAGTGGAGGAGGAGGAAGAGGAGGAAGATGACTCTAGCAGAAACAGGCAGGAAGCGTGTGGGTAGGAGTGCAGTGCTAAGAGGCATACTGCTGGCTCGGCCAAATCCTCTAAACACACACACACACACACACACACACACACACACACCACACACAGGTATGTGCATTTGATCATATACACACACACACACACACACACACACACA
>NC_055959.1:34778758-34793758 GCF_018492685.1 Alosa sapidissima | reverse complement strand
TCTGTCTAAATTCTGGCTTTAGTCATCTTGGTTGTGCAAAGAGGCTGCTTTAATTGAAATGGAAGATTGGGATGTTAGTCTGGCATTCACATTGACAAATCTCCAGAGAGCTCAAATTAATTTGTAAGGACTGTGGCTCTTGAAAGCTCACAGCTTAATTTTCATAAAAAAAAAACCTTTTGCTTTCTAAAGGCGTTCTAACTCATCTCGTTTAAAATAGTGATTGCTCATGGCTTGTTTATAGGTCCTCCTAATAGAAAGCCCTCCACTGATAATGACTTATTGGGCGGATTTCATTTCCTCACCTTAATAACATGTTCTGAATATTTAAAATGTGAAAACTCGTAACAAAGCGTGTCCTGTGTTTGCCTCACTGTACTTAAGCCATCACAGCCATCCTCAGAATGGACATGACATTCATAACAGTGTATCAGAATGGACATGACATTCATAACAGTGTATCAGAATGGACATGACATTCATAACAGTGTATCAGAATGGACATGACATTCATAACAGTGTATCAGAATGGACATGACATTCATAACAGTGTATCAGAATGGACATAACATTCATAACAGTGTATCAGTGAGCAGAAGCTGAGGGGCTAGCTGCACTGAGATGTCAATCAGATGTCGTCTCGATAGACTGCTTCCACAGGGACACCTGGCACCAGTGCTCCTGGGCCCCCTCTTCCCCTCTCCTCCTCTCTTCCTCTCCTCCTCTCTTCCCCTCTTCCCCTCTCCTCCTCTCCTCCTCTCTTCCTCTCCTCCTCTCCTCCTCTCTTCCCCTCTTCCTCTCCTCCTCTCCTCCTCTCTTCCTCTCCTCCCCTCCTCCTCTCCTCCTCTGCTCCTCTCCTTCCCTCTTCCTCTCCTCCCCTCTTCCCCTCTTCCTCTCCTCCTCTCCTCCTCTCTTCCCCTCCTCCTCTCATCCCCTCCTCCCCTCTTCCTCTCCTCCTCTCCTCCTCTCTTCCCCTCCTCCTCTCATCCCCTCCTCCCCTCTTCCTCTCCTCCTCTCCTCCTCTCTTCCCCTCTTCCTCTCCTCCTCTCCTCCTCTCCTCCTCTCTTCCCCTCTTCCTCTCCTCCTCTCCTAATCTCTTCCTCTTCTCCTCTCATCCTCTCTTCCCCTCCTCCTCTCTTCCCCTCCTCCTCTCCTCCCCTCTTCCCCTCCTCCCTTCTTCCTCTCATCCTCTCCTCCTCTCCTCCTCTCCTCCCCTCTTCCCCTCCTACCTTCTTCCTCTCCTCCTCTCTTCTCCTCTCCTCTTCCCCTCTCCTCCTCTCCCCTCCTCATCTCCTCCCCTCCTCCTCTCCTCCCTCTTATCCTTCTCTCCCCCTCTCCCCCGTACCGTGCTGTGGTGTCCAGTCTGTCCCTGTGGCGTGGGGAGAGCTGTCTCCTCCGTGCTGGTGTGATGTGCTGGTCAGGGGAGAAGACTTCATCATGAGGGAGGGGAGTACCAGGAATGCTGATGTGACAGCAGCGTCATGGTGATTAGCATTCCTGCAGAGGAGCAGGAGGGAGGGCTTCACACCTCGGAGTCTGTCACAGCACGAGTACACACACACACACACACACACACACACACACACACACACACACACAGCAGTCTCACTAGGCAAGGCACACACACACACACACACACTCACGGGTACAGAAACCTGCATCACAAGGCAAGGCACACACACACACTCACGGGTACAGAAACCTGCATCACTAGGCAAGGCACACACACACACACTCACGGGTACAGAAACCTGCATCACTAGGCAAGACTGCCTATTACAGCTGATTGGATACGGAGTAAAGTAATGCCTGCTGTTTTGGATTTGGCTTCGTAGCCCTCTAATAGCACATTGTGATTATGCCCTATACTCCCAAATATCATCCTCTAATAGTACTGTACGTTGTGATTATGCCCTATACTCCCAAATATCATCCGTATGACCAATTTACATGCAACGCCTAGATTACTTTTCTTTATCTTTGTAAGTATGGTCTGATATTTAGACAGTTTATTGTAAATGCCTAGATGACTTTTCTTTACCTTTGTAAGTACCGGTATGGTCAGATATTTAGACAGTTTATTGTGAAAGTTTTATTACTATTTCAAGTATTAGCACTTCTCATCTTTATCCAAGAACACATCACCGGAGTAGGTAGATGTTACACACACACACACACACACACACACACACTCACTAAATTTTAGAAGTATGTGAAGAAAAGAAAAGAAAGAACACCATGCATTATACAGTAATGTGTGTGTGTGTGTGTGTGTGTGTGTGTACATGTCTCTCTCTCTCTCTCTCTCTCTCTCTCTCTCTCTCTCTCTCTCTCTCTCTCTCTCTCTCTCTCTCACACAGACATGAAGCACATGAATGAGAGGAAGCACACACACACACACACACACACACACACACAAACACACACACACACACACACACACACAGACAGACACACACACACAGTGGGGGACAGGATGTTTAATTTGACATCCACAACCTCACGTCCACTCATGCTCTCTCTCTCTACACACACACACACACACACACACACACACACACACACGTATGCCACACACATGGAGACCAAGCATTGGTTTGCACACACAAAGCCCCCTGCACCTCATATTAGCATGTAGAGTGGGAGAGAGACGAAGTGGCCCCAGTTGTATGCTGATTTGAATAACTCCCTCCCTGGCAGCGCTAGAGCTAGATAGTCATGGCGCTAGCGCCAGAGCTAGAGGTAATCATGGCGCTAGCTCCAGAGCTAACGGTAATCATAGTGCTAGCACCAGAGTTAACGGTAATCATGGCGCTAGCGCCAGAGCTAGAGGTAATCATGGCGCTGTGCAGTTGACTGCGGGCCCTTTTCTCTCGCGCTCGCTGTGACAGTAATGTCACAGGCCCTGAGAGTGGAGCTCTGCTACGGAGCTTGATCTACAGTGTGAGGGCTCTGCTGGAGAAATGGCCGTGCGGCTCATTGGCCCCTATGGCAACTTTCTGTGTATTTACAGTTGTGCTAAATGGTTTTCTCAGCAGGCGCTTTCCCCACTGCCTAATGAATGAGCACCACACCCCCCCTCCCCTCTCTGTAGTCTACACACTCTACACTCTTTAGCCTGTGTGTGTGTGTGTGTGTCTGTGTGTGTGTGTGTCTGTGTGTGTGTCTGTGTTTCTGTGTGTGTGTCTGTGTTTGTGTTTGTGTGTGTGTGTGTGTGTGTGTGTGTGTGTGTGTGTGTGTGTCTTTAATCAAGCTAGCACTTCAAGCTTGGCAAATGTTTTGGCACATGGGCCCACAGGTTCTTCTGCTTCCTCAGGGCACTAAGTGTGAATGGGAGCCATTTGCCGTTGGTGAGCAGAGTTATCAAGTCAAGTCAAGTTACTTTATTTGCCCCCCAACGGGGCAATTTTTTGTGCAGCAAATAGTATAGTACAAATCACACACAATCACACAGTAAAGAGGTTGCCTAGCCTGCAGGCATAGTTAAAAAAAAACAATAAGAACAGTGAACAGTCAATCAATAGTAGGTCATGTTATGAAAACAAGGGTGGTGGTAGCGGAGGTTAAGGAGCTGGACATGCAGTAGCCAGACAAGTTGTAGGTTTAATTGATGGCTTCCACCGTTGTGCCCTTAAGCAAGGCACTTAACCCAGAGTAATATGAAATATGGGCCTTGTAATATGATTAACATGTGCAAGTCGCTTTGGATTAAAAAGTGTCTGCTAAATGACTACCTGTAGATGTCAATGTAAACAGACAGGGCTGAAGCACACTGTCTTGTGCAGACACACATCTGGTGATGGCATGGTCTGGCGGAGAGTGAGGCATATATGCCGCACGCTTTGAGAACCACTGAGTAGCTAGTGTCCACCCACTCTGGAGTGTAGCATGCTGGGCTAAGCAGAGAAAGGTTTTGGTTTCAACTTACCAAGGGTTGTACTTTTTGGATATTCAAACAGTATGTGTCTTCAGGAGATGTCATTTCTATCTCTAAAAGCCTTGCAAATCTCCACTCATAATCACAATCAGTTGTTTCGGCTTACCAAGGGTTGTACTTTTTAGATATTCAAACAGTACTGTATGTGTCTTTCTACTGTATCTATAAAAGCCTTGCAGATGTCTTCTCCACATCAGTTGTGATTTACAGTATCTGTGGGTTGCTGATGTCCATGTCCGTGTCTGGTGGCAGTGTACATGTTTTCACGCTGGCTCTGTGTGGTTTGGATGTGGTCAGTCAGACGACAGGCCCTGCAGCATGCCCCCTTCTAGGCTTTCTGTCTCCAACTGTGTGGAAATGGCATTGAGTCGCCAGCTGAAGTCAAGTCAAGTTTATTTGTAGAGGACATTTCATATGACAAGCACAGACTCGACATGCTTCAAAGTAGGAAGAAAACAACACAACAAACACATGACGAGAGACAGAATTTGAAAAAAAGAAACCCCCGGACACTAGGACCCAGAAACCCCCGGACACCAGGAGCTGGCCTAGTTCTAGAACCCCCATTGAAACTTTGAAACTCGTTCTATCTTTTTATCGAATATTCTCCGAAGTTTCAACCTCCCCTGCCGCCTATGGGAAGAAAAACAACAACTATCTGTCCTGGCACCGTATGCAAGAACAACACTCTGAGTGCATCACAAACATGTCTTCCTAACAACAACACAAACATGTCTTCCTAACACCACAAACATGTCTTCCTAACAACACCACAAACATGTCTTCCTAACACCACAAACATGTCTTCCTAACACCACAAACATGTTTTCCTAACACCACAAACATGTCTTCCTAACACCACAAACATGTCTTCCTAACAACACCACAAACATGTCTTCCTAACACCACAAACATGTCTTCCTAACAACACCACAAACATGTCTTCCTAACAACACCACAAACATGTCTTCCTAACACCACAAACATGTCTTCCTAACACCACAAACATGTCTTCCTAACAACATCACAAACATGTCTTCCTAACAACACCACAAACATGTCATCCTAACACCACAAACATGTCTTCCTAACACCACAAACATGTCTTCCTAACAACATCACAAACATGTCTTCCTAACACCACAAACATGTCTTCCTAACAACACCACAAACATGTCTTCCTAACATCACAAACATGTCTTCCTAACATCACAAACATGTCTTCCTAACAACACCACAAACATGTCTTCCTAACATCACAAACATGTCTTCCTAACAACACCACAAACATGTCTTCCTAACAACACAAACATGTCTTCCTAACAACACCACAAACATGTCTTCCTAACTCTGATAGACAACACCTCTCCAATTACATTAGCTGCCGCTCATGGAGAGGACATACCACTCTACTCTACCATCCACTCTACCATAATACTCGTTTTCATAAACTAAGCTATGCTCTGCCAGAGCCATGCGCTGGGGTTAAACACTGAGCCCAGGAGAGTGTGAATATTATGTGTCATACAAATGCAATAGCTTTTAAAGAGTTTAGGATATTAGACTTATAAGTCTATTGCCTATACAGTACATAGTGATTTATAGCATCCAATGAATAGAGCTAAATGCAGGTATGACCAGGGCTAAGCACGTTTACCCTGAGTGATCTGATAGGAATTTGTATGCCAAGAGGTTTAAGTGCAATGAAGTGCAGGTTGTAGGACTTAACTTTGCATCAGTTTGCCACTGTCATCTATCCTCCACTGTAGTTTTAAACATGTCCTAATGTTATCATTTATGTAGAAACATGTTTGCAATAGGACTAATGATCCCCTCATGTTACTCATCACACACACACACACACACACACACACACACACACACACACACACACACACACACACACACACACACACATACACAGTTATCTCCTCCACTGTAGTTTTAAACATGTCCTAATGCTATTACGCATGTAGAACATGTTTGCAATAGGACTAATGCTCCCCTCATTTTCATGGTGCAGTCAATGCCAGGCTAACACATTACTGTCTGATTTCCATCTTGATTTCTATCTTTAAGTGTGATTTAGGGGAAGCTTTGTAGAACTCAAGTAATTCCTGCTGAAAAAATATATCTAATATTCTAAGTTAAGGGAATATATGAAGAAAAGCTGGTTTCACAGCATGAAAGGAGACATTTCGCAAATGTAAATTTAGACATTCTCTAAATGTGAGTTCAGAGACCAGTGCAGCCCCAAGCACTCTGTCTCACTACACAGGAGACGGAGAGAGAGAGAGAGAGAGAGAGAGAGAGGGAGGGAGAGAGAGAATGAGAGGGAGGGAGAGAGCAGTACAGAAACACAGAGACAGAGTGTGAGAGAGATGGGGAGAGAGAGATGGAGGAAAAGAGAGAGAGAGAGAGAGAGAGAGGGAGGGAGAGAGGGAGAGAATGAGAGGGAGAGAGAGAGAGAATGAGAGGGAGAGAGAGAGCAGTAAAGAAACACGGAGGCAGAGTGAGAGAGAGATGGGGAGAGAGAGAGAGGAGGAAAGAGAGGAGGAAAGACACAGTATAGTCAGAAACACAGAGAGACTCTCACTAGCGGCAAGTGCGATCCTAGCTCCACTGAGAGCCAAGTGAGAGCTATAAAAAGCCTGCGCTCTAGCGAGGACAGACTGAGTGAGCAGAGGTCAGTGTAAACACACACACACTTTCTGACCCAAGACATCGGAATCATACTCTGCCAACTTTCTCACTCAAAACCCAGATTTGGATTTTAAACATCTACAATCTAGCTGGACTGGTTTTAAAAGACAATATGTTTTTGCTGTTACTATCATACATGTATGTGCAAACACACACACACACACACACACACACACACACACACACACCACATACACACACCACAAACACACACACACACACACCACACACCCCACAAACACACAAATAAAAAAAGCAAAAACGATTTGAATAATAATAGGGAGTTGAGATGTACAGTATCTTCTCCTGTCAGGTCTGCGGCTGTTCCAGAAGCCCGACATGACTCCTAACAGGAAGTGTCTTTTCCTCTCTGAGATCAGCCACTCACGCTGTTCGACTGCAAGTGCTTGTGGTTTTTTTCCTCGTTTCCATGGAGAAGTGTGAGTGGTGCGCTTTGCGTAATGAGGCTTTGCACCAGCTGTGTGAATGGATAATGTGACTTTTTTATCCTCTCCCTCAAGTTCCGTCGTTCTCTCAGAGGAGAGAGGAAACCGGCGCCTGACTCAGGAACACTGTCTGACCATTTGTGCCCACAGCATGCAAGAGATGCCGGAAGCATTAAGTATTTAATTTCACTTATAGAGCGCCAAAACATTACACATGTCTCATGGCGCTTTACAGAGTGTTGGGTAACAGGGGCCAGGAAAAACTCCCCAGAATTGGAGATACATATAGGAAGAAACTTCGAGCAGATCCACGACTCAAGGGCCTGACCCATCTGCCTAGGGTCAGTTACAGAACAGTAAGATCTGTTTCTATTTAAGCAGAACCAGACACCTCGTTTCTGTTTGAGCAGAACCAGACACCTCGTTTCTATCTGAGCAGAACCAGACACCTCGGTTCTATTTGAGCAGAACCAGACACCTCATTTCTATCTGCGCAGAACCAGACACCTCGGTTCTATTTGAGCAGAACCAGACACCTCGTTTCTATCTGCGCAGAACTAGACACCCTCGTTTCTATTTGAGCAGAACCAGACACCTCGGTTCTATTTGAGCAGAACCAGACACCTCGGTTCTATTTTCCCTCTGTCACTCGCACTGTTCTGCTATTTTGAACGAGAAATGTGACGCAATAGCACGCAAAAGCATGTTTAATGGATTAAGTGTGGACAGAGGGCGCTCAATGGTACACCACAGCCGGACCCTCGCATGCACTTAGAATAAGCTGTTATACGGAGAACAAACTCGGGACAGGCAAATCACAAAGGGCCTCGGACAGGACAGGGGTTTATTCCAACTCAGTATAAATAACGTTTATATTTAGAACACATTTATTAATGTATTTAGAATATATTAATGTATGTAGAATCTGTATGTTGTTTGAAGTTGGGCTGCAAGGCCTCATCATCATCACCATCATCATCATCATCATCATCATCACCATCATCATCATCACCATCATCACCACCATCATCATCATCATCACCACACAGACTTCTTGGGGAGGAAACGTGGTCATCTCTCTCAATCAAATCTTTTTGGCCGCTACGCAGACAGCAGTGGACATTGCTGATGACCCCCCCTGCCCCTATATCTATCTATCTATCTATCCATCTCTCTCTTATTCAGGCCACTGTCATTTTGGACAGTCTTTCCCGCCTTCTTATGGGTTTGTACGTGTGAAACCATATGATGTGGTGTTTTTTATGTGTGAAACCATATGACGTGGTGTTTTTCCTGCCCTGAGAAATGCATCTGCTTGTCACAAAGGGGTTTGATTTTTGCTCACATGTGAGTTGATGCTTTTCATCCTCTGCTTCTTATAGAAATTCTTGAAATTGCTCTGCAAGTGTTGATGTTTTGGTTCTTCCTGCAAAATTGCGTAAGAGTCTGTATGATTGTTTTGAAATCAAATCTCTCTTTCACTTTCTGTTCTGTCTGTCTGTCTCTGCCTCTCTTGAACTGTGTGTGAGTGTGTGAGTGTGGTGTGTGTGTGTGTGTGTGTGTGTGTGTGTGTGTGTGTGTGTGTGTGTGTGTGTGTTGTTTATCTTTGTGTGAGACCTTTTTATGTGAAGCTTGTGATTTCGACATCAGACAGACACACACACAGGTGTGGGGCTGCATTTGAAAGTGTGTGTGTGTGTGTGTGTGTGTGTGTGTGTGTGTGTGTGGTTATAGCTGTGTATACTGCTATGAGCTATGATGAGAAATCAAAAGCAGACAGTCTTGGCGTGCCAGACATTCAGCGCTTCTCCCTTCTCTCTCTTCTCCCTTCTCTCTCTCTCTCTCTCTCTCTCTCTCTTCTCCCTTCTCCTCTCTCTCTCTCTCTCTCTCTCTCTCTCTCTCTCTCTCTCTCTCTCTCTCTCTCTCTCTCTTCTCTTCCTTCTCCCTTCTCTCTCTCTCTTCTCTTCCTTCTCCTTTCTCTCTCTCTCTCTCTCTCTCTCTCTCTCTCTCTCTCTCTCTGAGCGCATGTGCGAGCGAGTGGGCGGAGTGCTGCGAGTGAGACGCGTGAGTGTGGCCGCTGTGCCTTTTTTCACTGTTTTCTCTACCTCTACTTACTTTTATATTTTTTTTCTTTGTTTGGGTGGTTTGGTTTGGGCTTAAGGTTAAGGTTGGGTAGGTTGCTGTTAGTAGTTCGCTCCGTTTGCTACTTATACCGAGGCGTCTGCCCCCACCTGGGAGCATGGCGGCCTTAGGTACAGGTGTGTTTGGGTCCTTAACACGGCGACATGCCATTAAAATAACAGCTAATGCCAGCGTTGAAGAATGTAGCTTGGCTGTTGGTGAGATGGTCGGTCACGACAAAATCCTCTCCGCGGCTCGTATGAACCGGGCTGTTGTTTTGTTTCTCGAGACGGTAGAGTTGGCAAATGATGTGATTGAAAGGGGAGTAGTAATTGATGGTGTTTTCACCCCAGTGCTACCTTTATCATCACCCTCTAAAAAAGTATTTATTTCAAACATTCCGCCCTTTATCAAAGATGAAATCCTAATTGAATCTCTTTCCCGTCATGGCAAATTAGTATCACCAATAAGGAAGATAGCGATTTCAAGTAGCAATCCACTCCTTAAGCATATTGTGTCGTTCAGACGTCAGGTGCATATGATTTTAAAGGATAATAAGGATATAGATTTTACTCTGAATGTGCCCATAGAGGGTTTTCATTATTTGGTGTATGTGTCCTCCTGTCAAATGAAGTGCTTTGGGTGCGGCCAGGTTGGCCACCTAGTGCGGGCTTGCCCAAACGGTACAGACACTCCCGCTGAAGGCGAGGGTGAATCCAATAATGAACAGCCCCCCAGTATTAATGTTCCCAATGGTGAGGGTGCAGAAGCTAGTGGTGTTCAGGCAGAGGGAGGGGAGGAAGGTTCCTCAGCCGAGGTGAGCCTCCCGTGTGGGCCTACCCTTGCGGAGCCAGCAGGGGAAGATGCATCCCAGGCTGAACCCGACACCCAGGCTGAACCCGAAAGCGTAGATTTTTCCCAGAATAGCGTAGCAGGGGAAGATGATCTGACAGATGGGATTGATTCAGATGACGAAGGTTCTGAAATGGAAGCTGAGGTTGAACCTGTTTTTAAAATGCCCCAAAAAGGTCAAAAGCGAACACAAATGGATGAGACCGTGAAGGCAAAAAAGAAACATGCGCGAGGCCAAAATAAACCCGCTTCGGTAGAAAGTGATTCTGACTGTAGTGTGGATTGTAGTTTGCGCATGAGTGGTTACCCTACTCAAGAATACACTGTGCAGGACATAAAAAATTTTCTGAAAGAAACGAAGCATGTTAGAAATGTTCAGATCGACAGCTTTTTCCCTGATATTGAACAATTCATGGCCAGAACAAAGCAGTTCATTTCTGACGGGCTTTTTTCTAACCCTGAGGTCTACCGTTTAACCAAGTTCCTCACTAAGTTAAATACACTTTTGGGTAAGGACGGTAAATCAAAGAAGGCAGCACGTCCCAAGTAAGCAGAATCATGTGTTTAATCATGCAACTTTTTTTTCTTTTTCTTTTTCATTTGTTTTTGACCATGGGTGATTTTCGTGTAGCTTCCCTAAATATTAATGGGGCTAGGGATCCCTTGAAAAGAGCCCAGTTTCGACTCCTGTCAAGTATTAAGCGTCTAGACGTCGTGCTCTTGCAAGAGACGCACAGTGATGCAAGGAACGCGACTGATTGGGCTCTAGAGTGGGAGGGTCTTTCTCTTTTGAGTCACAACTCCAACGTTAGTGGGGGAGTCGCATGTCTTTTTTCAAAGAGCTTTACTCCCATTTCGTATGAAGTGGTGGAAGTTATAGAGGGAAGATTGCTAAAAGTTAGAGCTGTTTTTGAGGATCATGTTTTTGTTTTTGTTTGTGTGTATGCACCAACTACAGCAGCAGAAAGAGTGGCTTTTTTAGAAACATTGTCTACTGTTATAGCTGGATGCAATAGTGATGAATATTTGTTTATTGGGGGGGATTTTAACTGCACAGAGCAGGACATGGACAGGAATCATGTTGAGCCGCATATGCTTTCACGCAGAAAGCTTAGTCAATGTATGCAGACACATGACCTAAGTGATGTGTGGAGGAATTTTCACATGGATCAAAGACAATATACTTGGACTCATGTCCATAGTAATATGATTTCCTTAGCAAGGCTTGACAGGTTTTACTGCTTTAAACATCATCTTAATATTTTTAAGAACTGTGCTATTACTCCTGTAAGCTTTTCAGATCATAGTTTGGTTGTGTGCAGTGGGTTCCTGAGCTCAGTGAAGCCAAAGAGTGCTTATTGGCATTTTAATACCACTTTAACCCATGATAAGGAATTTAGAGATGTTTTTAAAGCTTTCTGGGATGGTTTTTGTGAATGCAAGACATCTTTTATCTCCTTACAACAGTGGTGGGATTTTGGCAAATTACAAATCCAACAACTGTGCAAACAGTACACTCGAAATATCACAAGTGACAGAACCCGGTCAATTGAAATGTTGGAAGCAGAGTTAGTAGAAATTCAGAATTTGGCTTACTCTACTGGGGATCATGATGACATTGACAATTTGGCAACCAAGAAGGGCGCCTTAGCTGAGCTGCTAGGTGTTAATGCACAAGGAGCGTTGGTCCGTTCACGTTTTCAGTGTGTGGATCAGATGGATGTGCCTTCAAAGTTTTTCTTTAGCTTGGAGAAGAAAAATGGCCAGAGGAAATGCATTCATTCTTTGCAATCTGAGTCTGGAACACTTTTGACCAGTGTGCATGATATTCGAAATAGAGCTGCACAGTTCTATAAAGATCTATACGGGAGCGAACTAAGCGGTGTACAGGCTGACAGTGTGTTCTTGAGGGGATTGCCTCAGGTTTCAGAGGAATCCTTGGCTGAACTTGATTCCGCTCTGACGTTGGAGGAACTGGAGAGGGCCCTTCAAGGTATGGAGTGTGGCAAGGCCCCTGGCCTGGATGGAATCCCCATAGACTTTTATAAGTCTTTTTGGTCTGAGGTGGGGGAGGATTTGCTTGCAGTGCTTAACGACAGTCTTGCTAAAGGACTTCTGCCCGTGAGCTGTCGTAGGGCAGTCCTCACGCTTCTACCTAAAAAGGGTGATCTCACTGATATAAAGTGCTGGAGACCCGTGTCGCTCCTGTGTAGTGACTATAAATTGTTGTCCAAAGCACTGGCTAACAGATTATGCAGGGTGATAGATCAGGTCATCCATCCGGACCAAACATACTGTATTCCCAGTAGATCCATTTTTGATAATGTTTCTTTAGTCCGTGATGTCATAGACATGGCTAAAATTTTGGGGCTTGATGTGGGTTTGGTCTCTTTAGACCAAGAGAAAGCTTTTGATAGGGTGGAGCACAGCTATCTTTGGGACGCGTTATATGCCTTTGGATTCAGTGAAGGCTTTATTCAGAAGGTCAGGGTTCTGTACAATGGTGTGGAGAGTGTTCTCAAAGTCAATGGTGGTTTAGGTGCTCCTTTTAAAGTTGGCAGAGGGGTAAGGCAAGGCTGCCCTTTGTCTGGTATGCTATACTCTTTAGCAATAGAGCCTCTTTTGCAGCAAATAAGACTAACGTTGAAGGGTGTGTCTGTGCCTGGATGTAATGTACCTCTTCGGTTGTCAGCCTATGCTGATGACATAGTTCTTCTTATTAGTGGGGGAAGGGATATAGAGATGGTTGTTGACATTCTTAAGGAGTTTGAGTTACTCTCATCGGCCAAAGTTAATTGGTCAAAAAGTGAGGCTCTATTGCTGGGTCAATGGGTGGAGGGAGTGCCCAGTCTCCCAGATCATTTGAACTGGAGGAAAGATGGTTTCAAGTATTTGGGTGTTTTTCTGGGGAATGATAAAATTATGGAGAAGAATTGGGAGGGGGCAGTTGAGCGGGTTAATGGAAGGCTTGAAAGATGGAAGTGGCTATTGTCAAAAATGTCATACAGGGGGCGGGTACTTATCATTAACAATCTGGTAGCATCGTCCTTCTGGCATAGACTATCCTGCGTAGACCCTCCACCTGACCTGTTGCAAAAAATTCAGTCTGTGTTGGGGAATTTTTTTTGGGATGGGCTGCATTGGGTACCTCAATCTGTTCTATTTTTGCCTAAGGATGAGGGGGGGCAGGGCCTCATACACTTGCATAGTAGGACTGCAGCTTTTAGACTGCAGTTTGTAAAAAGGCTCTTGACAGGGCCTACAAATGTTGCATGGAAGTGTTTGAGCTGTGCAATACTGAAAATGGGTGGGAATTTGGGGTTGGACAAATCCTTGTTTTTGATGAGACCAGATGCAATGGTGTTTTCAAATCTGCCACCATTTTATCGTAGTTGCTTGAAAGTTTGGGCCTTGTTTAATGTCAAAAGGTTTGGTTCTGCAGTCTCCTTATATTGGCTCCTGAGAGAGCCTGTGGTTGGAGGTGCACGTCTGGATATCTCCTCAACCAATTTCCCTTCGCTTCAGAAGATGCTGTGTGGTGCCAAGATTGTCACTTTGAAAGATGTAGTTGACCGGACAGGGCCACACTTTGGGAATAGGAGGGGGCTTGCTGATTCCATGGGACTGAGATCACTTCGGGTTGTGTCGCAGCTCCTGGAAAAATGGCGTGCTGCCTGCACCTTGGATGAACTTAAGCTACTTGTGGACTATTGTTCAGGGGTGTGTCATCCTGACCAACTGGACCCTTTTCCTAGGCTGGTAATTGCACCCAATTTGGATGGGTGTACAGGTCCACTTTTAACATCTAGGAGCCCAAACACTATGTTGCTGGATATGGTCACGGGGAAACAGCTGTACCATGCCTGTGTAAAGGTGTTTAATAGGAAAGGTTTAGAGAGCAGGGCTGACACACCTTGGAGCGCTGCTCTCAAACTGAATAGTGGGGTGAGGCCTGAATGGAGAGCACTGTACAAACCACCATTGGCTAAGAGAGTGGGTGACTTACAGTGGAGAATTCTTCATGGAGCAGTTGCTGTCAATGCTTTTGTTTCAGTGATAAACACAAATGCTAGTCAGGAATGTCCTTTCTGTTATCAAAGGGAAACTGTCTTTCATGCTTTTTCTTTTTGTTTAAGGTTAAAACCTTTGTTTTGCTTGCTACAAAGTTTATTTTGTGCGTTCAGTGAAGAGTTCTCCACAGAGATGTTTGTCCTTGGTTTTAAATATGTCAAAAAAAGACAAAATGTATGCAAACTTCTGAATTTTATCCTGGGGCAAGCCAAAATGGCTATTTATATCACAAGGAGGAATACGGTAGAGAACCTACCAGGAACTAATGTTGTTGTTCTGTTTTCTGCCCTGGTTAAAGCCAGAGTTTTGGTTGACTTCCGGTTTTATAAGTTAATGCAAAATCTGGAAACCTTTGAGGAGGTGTGGTGTACCAAACAAGCACTTTGCACTGTGATTGAAAATGAATTGCATTTTAGCCATCTTTTATAAAAATGGTTTTATGATCTTTTTTTATATCTCTAATTTGTGATGACAAAGAGTGATTGATTGACCTGTTTTTGGTTTTGTAAAACTGGAATAAAGTATGGTTAAAATCTCAATCTCTCTCTCTCTCTCTTCTCCCTCTTTCCTCTTCTCTCTCTCTTCTCTCGTTCCTCTCCCTTGCTTCCCTCACATAAGTGGAAGAGCCCGTCTGTAAATAGCACTTCTAAAGGCAAACACTTCGATTGGCCAGAAAGGCTAGGGGCGATGACTTTGGAGGCCTAGCCAGAAGATATTAGACTGATTCATCTTTTCATCTCTCTCTTCATCTCTCTCTCTCTCTCTCTCTCTCTCTCTTCTCTCTCTCTCTCTCTCTCTTTCTCTCACACACACACTTGCTCCACCTCTCTTTCCCTCCCTCTTCAGTGTCTGCCTCTCTCTTTCTCAGAC
>NC_055959.1:34753758-34758758 GCF_018492685.1 Alosa sapidissima | reverse complement strand
TCTTAATCACCTAGCCAGCAGCTAGTAGCAATCTTAAACACCTAGCCAGCAGCTAGCAGCAATCTTAATCACCTAGCCAGCAGCTAGTAGCAATCTTAAACACCTAGCCAGCAGCTAGCAGCAATCTTAATCTAGCAACCAGCAAGGCAGGATGGATGGACTTACACTGCCCAAGCAAGAATGAGATTTTAAACCAACAGCTAGCAAAACAGGAAGACTGCCACGGACTCTTATGGATATCATCTACAGGCTCCTGTGGATATTCTCTTCTATGAGGCAGACTTTGATTAATGATGCAGTGTGGTGGATTATGGTGGCAAATCGCTGGAGAAATGTTTGACCCCATTTTCAAATGACCCTTTGTTCCACTCTAACACCCATGTGTCTGCCGTCTGGCGTTTCTAGCATTGATCTATTTTGCATGAATATCTGTTGCCCTGGCTTGTCGTAGATCTTCAAAGAGGGCGTTCATGGTAGAACCGATTGAGTTATAAAAAGCGATTTGTGGTCGGGCTGATTTGACACAGATGAAATGTAGAAATGAAGTGTTCGCTTTTCACTCTGGATATGGTGGACCTTTTGTGTTTAACACACATTATGGCCTTACAAACTGAAAAGGCTGAAGGCCATCTATTTTCCATTTTTTCTTTCTTTTTTTGTGTGGCAAGGTTTGCCTACCACTGGGAACATCCATCCTCTTTCGAACTTATTTGACACATACACCTTTAAGACCCAGCTGAAGGTTAGTCAACCCAAAAGGAGTCGGAGAAGAAGCAAGGAGGAAGAACAATGGCGGATTAATTTCCAAGCCCTTTTCCTCTTCCCCTGGTCATTTGTGTGATGTTGACCTCCCAAGGGGACTGGGCATGGTGTGTTTTACTCATGTGAAAATACAAAGCCTCATTCACACATGAAGTATTCAGTGCTGATGCAGTTTTAATAGCTCTCTGACATTTGAACTGAAGGTCACGCTCGTTACTTATGGGCATATGTGGAGAATACGGAGAAGATAAGGCAAAGAGGAGAAAAGAGAGAGAGATGGAGGGGGGATTGAAAAGGAGAGAGAGAGAGAGAGAGAGAGAGAGAGAGAAAATGTGAGAGAATGAGAGTGAAAGAGAGATTGAAAATGTGAGAGAGAATGAGAGTGAAAGAGAGATTGTAAAGGTGAGAGAGAGTGAGAGAGAGAGAGAGATAAAGAGAGAGAGATTGAAAATGTGAGAGAATGAGAGTGAAAGAGAGATTGTAAAGGTGAGAGAGAGTGAGAGAGAGAGAGATAAAGAGAGAGAGAGAGATTGAAAATGTGAGAGAGAATGAGAGTGAAAGAGAGATTGTAAAGGTGAGAGAGAGTGAGAGAGAGAGAGAGATAAAGAGAGAGAGATTGAAAATGTGAGAGAATGAGAGTGAAAGAGAGATTGTAAAGGTGAGAGAGAGTGAGAGAGAGAGAGATAAAGAGAGAGAGAGAGAGAGATTGAAAATGTGAGAGAGAATGAGAGTGAAAGAGAGATTGTAAAGGTGAGAGAGAGAGAGAGAGAGAGAGAGAGAGATCCCTGTTGAATAAGGATCAACAGGAAGTATTGGGAAATGTATGTTTCTTTATTATGCTTCACATATCTGATCTAATATGACATATTTTATTGAGAGCATGAGCATATTGACTAATAAACTCCAAAGCTCAGGCATGTGACTGCCTCGACAACTCCACACTCTCACCTACTCCACACACCCTCACCTACTCCTCACCTACTCCACTGCCTCATCTATAGACCCTTTCAACAATAAAAATGCAATGCTTGAACGTTCTATTTGGGCCCCAATCTACTTCCTCTGCATTAAGATAACATATGGAATGTTAAAAAGGAAGTCTTGTGGGGCCAACTATGATGCTGATAATGGAACTCTCTTGAAAGGGTCCATAATGGAATGCCTCTCACACATTAAAAGCTGTTTGTGATCCGAATCTTAAATAGACGGTGGATGCACAAGGAAAAAAATAGGAGATCGACCTTCCGTGTGCAATGAACATCCATTAAGACGTCGTCGTCGTCACAACATGGATTGTTAATCTGCGGCTCCTGTCAAAGCATTGCCAGAACACTACATCTCCCACGCTGCACTGGGGCGGGTCGTGCAGTGCAGTGAGTGGCAGCAGTGGTGGTGGGCCACGACCCTGCCATTACACTCCAGAGTGATGTTTATGAGACGGGCTGCCGCACCACACTGCAGCATTAAATGACTCATCCTCTGAGGAGACAGCTAGTGAGAGATGACTAGGGAGAGACTGGCGAAGAAGGTCTTCTGCTCTAGCGAAACCCTTACCTAACGCTACGCACGCAGGCTACGCACCCACGCACAGTTCATCCGTGTTTATTTATGTATTGGTGTATGTGCAAACATACAGTATCTGAGTTCTCATGAAGCAGTATATGGGCCATAAAGATGTTTACTTTGTATGGTCATTAGGACGTAAACAGCAGTATGTCTCCCACAATGCTTTGCCAGGCTTTTTAGTCAGCAGAGTAGGAGCTGCGTGTAATGAGCGCACACAGTAAAGTGCAATTGCTTTTGTCGCTGCGTTTAACAGCCCAACATGGAGGACTACGGGGCTGCTTACAGCAAGCTGGATGACTGCTGCCAAACAGAGAGGTAAAGAGAGAGATAGAGAGAGAGAGAGAGAGAGAAAGAAAGAGAGAGGGAGAGAGAGAGAGAGAGAGAGAGAGAAGGATCAGAGCCATATGTTATGTTCCTGCCAGCTGTATACCAGCGCTGTAACAATCCTGTTCCAAAGTGCTGCATAAGGGGCATATTCAGCGGAGGAGGCATGGTGCTCTATATGACTTAAACCCAAGAGGAGATGGGTGTTGGCTGTGCAAGGCTCCCCTTCAGCCTCAGACCACTCCAAGTGTGGATAGTAGTCACGTCTATAAGCTTACATCTTAGCCTCTGCCTGTTTCCATAGTTACAGACTCCCTCTCCTAACTTTGCTGAGAAATGCATGTACAATCAAATGGCACATACACACGCACACACAAACACACACACAAACACAAAAACACAAAGAGAAGCCCTCACACCCACATATATTTATACTCACATGCACATCATATTCACCTACAGTGAAGTGAGAGAGCTACAGCTGGTACAGATGCACACACACACACACACACACACACACACACACTCTCTCTCTCACATACACACACACACACACTCTCTCTCTCTCTCTCTTTCTCTCTCTCTCTCACACATACACACACACACACACACACACAGTGGAATGGGAGAGCTGCAGCTGGTACAGGGTTAATAGTACACAGGCAGGGAGAGCTGCACAGATGCCCTGCCTGAAATTGGGACCCTCTCCACTCTGAAATGTGTTTCATCAATCCTCGTAATTCCATCAGGATGATTTGGAGACTGTGACCGTGTGTGTGTGTGTGTGTGAGGTGGGGGAGTCAGAGTGAATCAACACAAACTCAAGCAGCAAAGACACAGAGCAGAAACAGAGAGACATAAAGAGAATAGCAAGAAGAAGAAGAAAATAGAGGAAACTCAGATGGAATGATCCCTCTATAGGATCTCTCTATCTCTCTATAGGATCTCTCTATAGGGTGCTGGATGCCTATAGGATCTCTCTATATGATCTCTCTATAGGATCTCTCTATAGGGTGCTGGATGCCTATAGGATCTCTCTTTAGGATCTCTCTATCTCTCTATAGGATCTCTCTGTAGGGTGCTGGATGCCTATAGGATCTCTCTATATGATCTCTCTATAGGATCTCTCTATAGGGTGCTGGATGCCTATAGGATCTCTCTATATAATCTCTCTATCTCTCTATAGGATCTCTCTATAGGGTGCTGGATGCCTATAGGATCTCTCTATTAGGGTGCTAGATGCCTATAGGATCTCTCTATTAGGGTGCTGGATGCCTATAGGATCTCTCTATTATGGTGCTGAATCATACCTGTCAACACTCCCATTTTTCCTGGGTTCTCCCGTATTTCAAGGTCATCTCCCAGCACCCTCCCGTTTTGTTATTTCTCCTGGAAAACTCCTGTAATTTGCATGGCCATCAAACTTCATTTTAAAATCATTGATCCATTCATTTTTTCTATTAGTCTGACATCTCCCAGGTTGCCAGATTGTGTATGAAATACACCCTACACATACATGATCACTTAGTTTCAATTTCAACCGTTTTGTCATAGGCTAAAACCTGGCAACCCAAAACCCAAATAAGGAAGTGGGTGCTGACTGCGCAGCCTGAGTCTCATCGTAAGCAAGCGGGCCAGTTGAATGGCCTACTCCAGAACTAGCTGTTGTGAAATTGTTGGGAATTTAATTGATTAACACGACATAAACTGTTATTGAGTGTTGTTAATACACTGATATTGTGCCCTCGGAACCAAATCTGACAGCAAGCAGCTTTGGAGTTTTGGAAGTAGGCTGCAGGCAGGCAGATCCGGTATAAACACTGCAGGGTGCTGGATGATCTCTGTATTGCTGGATGTCTGTAGGATCTCGATCTCTGTACTGCAGGGTGCTGGATGTCTGTAGGATCTCTGTATAGAGTCCTGGATGTCTATAGGATCTCTGTATAGAGTGCTGGATGTCTATAGGATCTCTAGTGTTGCAGGGTGCTGGATGTCTGTAGGATCTCTGTATAGAGTGCTGGATGTCTATAGGATCTCTAGTGTTGCAGGGTGCTGGATGTCTGTAGGATCTCTGTATAGAGTGCTGGATGTCTATAGGATCTCTGTATAGAGTGCTGGATGTCTATAGGATCTCTAGTGTTGCAGGGTGCTGGATGTCTGTAGGATCTCTGTATTGTTGCAGGGTGCTGGATGTCTGTAGGATCTCTAGTGTTGCAGGGTGCTGGATGTCTGTAGGATCTCTGTATTGTTGCAGGGTGCTGGATGTCTGTAGGATCTCTGTATTGTTGCAGGGTGCTGGATGTCTGTAGGATCTCTGTATTGTTGCAGGGTGCTGGATGTCTGTAGGA
>NC_055959.1:34741258-34748758 GCF_018492685.1 Alosa sapidissima | reverse complement strand
AATTACCGGACAACGGAAACCCTGTCACACACACACACACATACACACAAACCTGGACCAGTGTTCCTGGAGTACTCTGGACACCCTATTTCTCTATGTGCTGCTGCATCTGTGGTGGCAAGTCTTCCATAAAACACAACATGCAGGGAGAGGGTGGGGGAGGGGGTGGGGGGTCATACATACACACACACACACACACACACACACACCACATTGTGCATAAGTAATGTTGGAAGGCATGACATACTGCATGCATCGTGCATTGGTGAATGTGGAAGACGTTTTTTTTTTGTACTATACATCCTTACAGAGGTCAACAGGGTGGTCTGACCGCTACGTCTCTCATGGCCAACAGTAAATATAAACACAAACAACACACTCATCACTCTCCACACCCAGCTGCATTTGCCTTGGCAATGAGGATTCCTCTCCCTGCAGTGCACTCTAAAGTCAACTCACTATCATTAATGAATTACGTCTCATGGATATTTATGAGGAAATACACCCATAAGGACTAATTACTTATGTTTGAAGACAAAGCCTTATTATGTTCCAGCAGCCCTTTAGAGAGTTGAGTCTCCGAGTCACCGGGCTGCTGTCTGGACCATATGGTGGGATTCAGCCCATCAGCACTCCATCCAAGTGCTCGCTCACAGCTGCATCTACACATACACACACACACACACACACACACACACACGCACACACACACACACACACAAAAACACGTACGCACACACACACACACGCACACACACACACACACACACACACACACTGCGTCCGGTTAAGAGCAGTATTGTGTTACAGTGCCCAGTAGTTACATTGGGCTACTCTTGTAGTCTATAGTATTTATCAGTACTCGGTCACAGCTCCGTCTATACACATACACACACACACACACACACACACACACACACACACACACTGCGTCCGCTTAAGAACAGTATTGTGTTACAGTGCCCAGTCTACATTACCGCTACTGTATATTATTTATTAGTATTTATATCTACTTGTTGGGTACAGCTGCTTCAGTAGAGTGCCCTTGTATTCTAAACAAACTGACTGTGTTTGTCTCCGATCTGTTCAAGGGCTGTGTTGCTATATTTGCAGCCTTCATTCATACCACCAGCCCTTGGTTTGTTGAAGGGTGACTGAGTGATATATTCTAAATAGAATGTGTTGTGATGTAGTAGTAAAGCTAAATGTTAGATCTTCAAGGGCCTTTTATGTAAATGTGTTTATTCACAAACAGCACAGAGAGCTCATAGCTGCCATAATCATGGTCTTTATCCTCCTCCTAATTAATAAGCACATACAGTACTTTACATTCCGCTGCGTTTCAGAGAAGGAATCAGCTGGGCTAAAGTCAAACTGTCTAGTGGCCGCTGGGATTGTATGGGGCAGAATGAAGGGGAGGATGTCACAGACGGAGTTAGTTTGTCTGTTTCATTCATTCATTCATTCATTCATTCATTCATTCATTTATTTGTTCAGTCACTCATTCACACATTTCTGTTGATGCTGCACAGGCAGCATGTTGTGAGTGTGAACATCAATACAAGATGAACATAGTGTCACTACGTTGGTTCACACATCAATCATTAGACATATACTACCATATGTTTAAGCATGATAGCACTCATTTGAACAGACCATGAGCAATAACCAAAACACAGCACAGTGTCTTAACAGCCATTTGTTGTGTACAGGCCCCACTGATGAAGAATCCCACATCTTAACATCGGAAATGTGGGAGAATTGTCGAATTGTAGAATAGAATAGGTCTTTATTGTCATTGTCACAGGTACAACGATATTTAAAGTGCTCTCCAGTCAGTGCATCATTCACTGAGTCTATAAAAATATAATTTAAGTGCTAGTGTTACATAAAAAAGAATAAATAGAAACATATACTGTAACAGCATTAGCAGCATACATAAACACACTCAGTCATACACACCCAGTCATTGCATAAAAAAACAGTATGAACACCCAGTCATTGCATAAAAACAGTATGAACATACATCTACAGACATGCATACAGTACTTTCTGTCAGTGATCTATTTCACATCAGATTCCATATGGCACATTATTATTTTGTGCAGCATTGAGGGTGGTTACTGCAGTTGGATAAAAACTGTGTTTGAGTCTATTTGTCCTTGCGTTAATTGATATGTACTGTCTGCCTGAAGGCAACAGTTCAAACAGGAAGTGACCAGGATGGTGGGTGTCCTTTATAATGTTATAATGTATAATGTCTTTTTTGAGACGTTCTGCCAGTGTGGGGAGAGGGCAGCCGACGATCTTTTGGGCGGCATTGATGACCCTCTGGAGCGCTTTCCTCCGAGCCGCAGTGCAGCTGGTGTACCATACGCACATGCAGTATGTTAGTATGCTCTCAATGGAGGCACGGTCAAAAGACACCAGCAGTCTTAGTGTGATGTTATTCTTCCTGAGTATTCTGAGGACGTACAATAGACCGTTTCAACAATAAAAACAAAAACAATACTTGAACATTCTATTTGGTTCCCAATCTACTTCCTCTGCATTAAGATAACATATGCAATGTTAAAACGGAAGTCTTGTGGGGCCAACTATGATGCTGATAATGGAACTCTCTTGAAAGGGTCAGTACTGAGAGCAGCCTGCATGGATGGACGGCTCTGAGGTGTCCACGCTCCAGGATAGGCTCACCTCGATGTGGACTCCCAGGAAGAGGAACTATAATAACAATAATAGCATGGCCATATCAGTCTTAATCGAGATAGATTCAAAAGAGACGGGATTAAATGGGATCCCATCATATGAGAGTTAGCATCAGTCTTAACCCAATCATTTTCAGTGTCCCGCCGGCAGGACGGTTACCCACCTCCCCCCAACATTCTAAATCAATTGTATGCACCGTATTGCTATGTAGCATAGTAATGTTATACACCATTTCAAAGCTTTGACTCTTGGGAATCCAAAAATGACAACTTTTTTCATGTACAATCTGTATAGTGCTTTACATTCTCAGATTAATTTTTATTATGTCTCAATTAAATTTGATCCAAAATGCCCCCCTCCCTCTCCTCCGCTTTTGGTGATACCCTGACTTCTGGCTGCAGTGTAGCTGCAGCACAATAAGTAGATGCAACATATTGGGTACTGAAATATTCACAAGAATCCATAGAAATTTAATCTTCATGTTGTATTATCCAATATTAGTTGTACAGATGTATAGTCTATCTTATACACACTCATTGAACCAACAAAGTGAATGCAAAAATAGAGACTTTTTTGTAATTATTCCATATTTTGCGTAGTCAGTCTATATCAGAACACCTGACATACAATCTAAATAGAAGCAAGAAACCTCAAAGTGTTACCTTTCATTTGAGACCAGGATTATGCTTCTACACAAAGGGGTTCATGTGCAGTAAGCATTTGATTGTCAGTATGCATTTTGGATAACAAAAGGTCCTATGGGGAGTATCCATAGGCATTTTACAAAACGCATGGGCATACCTTGGCAAATAATAGTCTAAAGCACTCATATTTTCATTCTATATTGATCTACTTTTGCACACAGCTTCACAAGACCTGGTGCTAGGGCTCAGTTGTGTTTCTAAGGGATATCAAGTGACCTAGAGGGCTGAAATGTGGTCAGTTCAGAGATGCTTGTAATCCGGCAGAAAGAAAAAACTATATTCTAGCTTCTGTAACTCTTTGTCAGTACATCACACAGTTATTTTGACTGTTTCCTACGAAAGTCAGTCTACGCATTTGATGGTTGACCCCAAAAGAGGTGGGAACAATGCCCTTGTAAATAGGCACAGTGCAATTTCAGGCAAAAACTTGAAATTTTTACTGAGATCAATGGATCCAGATAGATTCAAAAGAGACAGGATTAAATGGGATCCCCATCATATGAGAGTAGGTCTCATCAGCGATGCTGCAACACGTCCTCCCCAGGGCCTGCCTGTCTCTAAGGGTTTTCCTGTAGCACTTGGCTCGCTTTCCTGACCACTCCTGAGGTCACACCCTGTCATCATGTGACGGTCACCGGAGTGTCCTCTCTCTGCTCTGTCACCGGCGCTTCAGACGCAGTGTAGCGGAGAGCCTGAGACCCTGAGACTGACTCACTGGCTGACAGACGGCAGGTCAAAGAGAAGCCTGTTAAAACCTTGGCAGCTGGACCAGTAATTGGTCTCTTGGAGCAGGGGGGAGTGGGAGTAGTGTGTGTGTGTGTGTGTAGAGAGAGATGAGAAACACCTAAGCGGGGTCGGAGAGGAGGGAATTGTAGAATTAGAGATACCGTTAAAAACTCACACCTGTCACACCTGCCACACCTGTCATTCCTGTCACCACGGCAACTCCCTGAGCCTGGCTGTACTCAGTACCAGGAGTCTCATCTTGAGAGTTTCTCTCTTTCTCTTTCTCTCCCTCCATCTCTCGCTCTCTTCCTCTCTGTCTCTACCCCCACTCTCTTTCTCTCTCTCTCACTTTTTCTCTACCTCCACTCTCTTTCTCTCCCTCCATCTCTCTCTCTCCCTCTGTCTCTACCCCCACTCTCTTTCTCTCTCTCCCTCCTACTCTCTCTCTCTCACTTTTTCTCTACCTCCACTCTCTTTCTTTCTCTCCCTCCATCTCTCTCTCTCCCTCTGTCTCTAGCCCCACTCTTTCTCTCTCTATCTCTCTCTTTCTTTCTCTCCCTCCATCTCTCTCTCTCTTCCGTTCTGTATGTACCGCCACTCTCTTGCTCTCTCCCTCCTACTCTCTTTCTCACCATTCTGAAAACCTGAACACATACCCATATGAGAGCTTTTAGTACTCACTTAACTTACTTTTATCTTGTAGCCTATTTCTCCACATTATTTGACATTCTACTGCTGCAATTTACAGAGTCGTCCTATTTTCACTGCATTAGTTGTATGGTATGTGTTGTTGTATCTATCTCCTTACCATCTTGTGAATTCTCATTTTTACTTCATTCTAAATCTCTGATGTTTTATTTACTGTTTTGTTTGTTTGTTTGTTTATATTACTTTTTTTTTATTATTGTGTTATTATTATTATTATTTTTTATTATTGTGTTAAATGTTCCAATTTTAAAGCACTTTGAGCTACATTCTGTGTATGAAAGGTGCTATACAAATAAAGTGTATTATTATTATTATTATTATTATTATTATTATTATTATTATTATTAAAGTGAATTTAAACTGACTGAATTAGTTCCTTAGATAACCACAGGGGTTTTGAAAGTCAGAAAGCATTTATTTACATGTATATAGAGTATATATTTAGATTTCGATTAAAAAGAAATACATAAATGGGCTTCTATGTTCTGGGGTAAGGAAAGAGCTCATTTCTGTCGAGGCCTTTGTCATGCTGACATTTGCGTTTCCATTTCTTGCCGTGGCAACCATGCTTCTCCACGGCAACTCACCAGTGATGAATCACGTTGGTACACAGAGGGCATGGAGCCAGAAGGCACCGCTGAGCGCATGGGCCTTTGAGGCGCCGAGCGCATGGGCTTTTGTGATGTCTCTTCTTGTCACTGACACTGACACAGAAACGGTTTATTTCTGTTTACAACAGCTTGTCTTGTTTGTTGTTCACTGGGACCGAACTAGCGTTGTCATATTTGATGGAGCGTTTTAAAGCCTGTTTGTGAGTGAGACAGCATCTGAAAGAGAGCTTGTAAATATTCTCCTTAGAATTGGACTTGAAATGGGCTCTGTGTGTGTGTGTGTGTGTGTGTGTGTGTGTGTGTGTGTGTGTGTGTGTGTGTGTGTGTGTGTGTGTGTGTGTGTTTTCTCCTTTGAGGATGTCTTATTGTTCCGTGGCTGTGTTTTGTGGTGCTGAGGAGTGGGGGAGGATGCAAGTGAGTCATTATTTGCGTGCTCCGTGCTCCGCTATTTGAGCTGCCTGCTCTTCTTTTAACATAAAACTGACATGCATCAGGCTTACTTATATATTCTCTCTCTTTTTCCCCTCTCTTTCCCTTTCATTGCCTCTCTCTCCCTCTCTCTCTTTCTCTCTCTCCCTTTCTCTCTTGTTGTTTCTCTTCATGTCTCTCACTTCCTTCCTTTCTGTCCCTCTCTGTCTCCTCCTTGTCTTATTTCTTTCCTTCTCTTTCTCTCTCTCTCTCTATCTCTCTCTCTCTCTCACCCTGTCTTGTCTCTCAGGCGGTGGAGACCAATCTGGCATCGAAGGACAGTCACTGGGTGTTTGTGAATGAGGTAAGACAAGTCCTCGTCCTGCCCTGTCCGCCTTGATCAGCACAGGCCGTCTCTCCCTCTCTCTCTCTCTCTCTCTCTCTCTCTCTCTCTCTCTCTCTCTCTCTCTCTCTCTCTCTCTCTCACACACACACACACACACATCCCACAGCATACAGTGAGAGCTAAAGAAGACAACACTACAAAGTCTACTACCAAATTGGCATTGCTGGTCAAGCAGATGATGGGCTCCTAGTGTCCTGATTGGATGATTACAGCAAGCTGCCCAGTGATAATTAAAGTGCTGGGGCTAGTTGACCAATGTTAATGGGGAAGTGACATAATTCTGTTCACGGCTCAGAAAGTAACCCTGTGTGCCTTTGAGTGTGGATCACCTCATTATCAACTTGAACATGTTTTTATAAAAGTGTAATATTTGATGATTCTTATTGTGTCATGGTTATTACTGAAAACTAGCAATAGGGATTCTGAGCTGACTCCACGCTTCTCAATAGCACAAGTAGTTACCCCTGTACATGCCATGACACAGCAGTGTCTCCGCTTAATGTGCAATTAGAGTTAGTGAGGGTATTAGAGTTAGTGAGGGTATTAGAGTTGGTATTAGAGTTAGTGAGGGTATTAGAGGGTATTAGAGTTGGTATTAGAGTTAGTGAAGGTATTAGAGTTAGTTAGGGTAACACTTTACTTTTGGCGGGTGAGTTCATAACACATTCATAGCAGCTGTCATAAACTGCACATAAAGCATTCATGACTGTTTCTTGAGACATGACTCAACATTCATACCAAACCTTTCATGAATGTGGAAGACAGAACAACGACAACTTGTCAAAATAAAAGTCCAACAATTGCAATGCAGCATTGCCGTTTTTGTTCCAAACCTCTTACCTGATCACGTCACATCTGAGTCAATGGGCTACTCCATATTCTGTCTTTTCCAGCCAAAAAGATAGAATATGGTCAAGAAAATATTTTTTGTTTCATAAAAATGTATTTGTTTTGATATAACCTTTGCAGATGATTTCTCATCTTTTGCTACTGGGAATGTCCAACCATTCCAGGTTACACAAATACGGGTCAGCTGAATGTAGGCTAGTTTATCTCCCAGTGTTAAACTCAGTGATTACGATTACGAATACTTCACAACTCGTATAGTAAAGTGACAATCAAAGTAGACTTCATAAGATATTCATGAAATATTTACAAAGGCTGGAGAGAAAAAAGGCAATACTGCTTTGCGATTGTTGGACTTTTATTTTGGCAAGATGTGGTCGTT